>NC_141137.1:159217037-159517037 GCF_053477565.2 Lygodium microphyllum
ATTTTTGTTCATAAGGTCCAAACATTTCAATATAATTTATTCAAAAAGTCTTAATCTACTATGTCTCATATTAAAACATATCATATAAATAAATAAATATATAATGTGATCTTCTTAACTAGTAATTATTTTTTATCTCTTCTCTCTCATCAAATTATCATTTTAAAACTTCCCTCTCATATTCTCTCTCATCAAAAAATTATTTAGATATATTCATATCTCTTCTCTCTATCTCTATTAAGTCCTAATGACGAGAGAGAGAGAGAGAGAGAGAGAGAGAGAGAGAGAGAGAGAGAGAGAGAGAGAGAGAGAGAGAGAGAGAGAGAGAGAGAGAGAGAGAGAGAGAGAGAGAGAGAGAGTTGCAACAGATACATACATATACACACATTAAGAGAGAGGTGCATACACACATACACTACTTAATTTATTTCTTAGTTAATAATTTAATCACTAATTATTTTTAATTAATTACTAAATAAAAATATAAAGAGAGGGGAGAGAGAGACAAAGATGAATAAGAGGAGAAAGCAAGACAAATGAGAGAGAGAGAGAGAGAGAGAGAGAGAGAGAGAGAGAGAGAGAGAGAGAGAGAGAGAGAGAGAGAGAGAGATTTTATGTGACTTGCTTTAACTTTTTTGTTTTTGGTTGAGAAGGTGGTTGCTAGCAACTCATCTAGAAGAAGATTGCTTGCAATCCCTTCTTGAGATGAAATTTTTTTTCACAAGTCTCCTCCATCATTTCTTTGAGAGAACTTGTGAAAAAAAAAAATTGACATGAGGTTGCTGGCAATCCCTTCTTAGCGATTTTTTTTTTCACAAGTCCTCTCTAAATTTTTTTTCCACTAAACATGGAGCTCTTAACAATCCCTTTCTAACAAAAAAATAAAATCATAAGTTCCCTTAGAGAAATGGAGACAACTTGTCAATTTTTTTCACCGAGAAGGGGTTGTCGGCAACCCTTGTGTAGCGACAAAAAATTTCATGTCCCTTTAGAAAGATGATGGAGAGGAGTTGTAATTCAAAGCACACACACACACTCTCTCTATTGCCAATAAGGGTTTGCTAGAAATCCGTGTTCGGTAAAAGAAAATTCACATCCCCTTAGAGAGATGACTATAAAGTCACATAATCTCTCTCTCTCTCTCTATTGCTGACAACCCCTGTTCGTAAAAAAAAATCATGTTTCCTTAGAGAGATGATTATAAAGTCACATAATCTCTCTCTCTTTCTCTCAATGAGGAAACTACTACAACATTCAAGTGAACAAAGATTTGTTTTTCTAGTTCACATAGGAGATAAAGAGTATTTCAAACTAGATGATGATATCGAGTCTCAAAAGTCATACAAGTTAGCATCATGGAGACTTCTCTATAGGCACAACTTAGTATCCTTCTATCGAAGTATATTTGCAATGGTATCTTGTCAATGTGTTCTCTATATGTAATAGAACTATTAATGGTAGATTCATGTGTGGGCAATTGGAGAAGGGGATGCTGCAAACTTTGCCATGGAAATGCACAATTTAGGTGCACTTGAAGGAGGAGTAGCTCATATATAAGGATCACCAGATTGAGGCAGTAGTGGAATGAGGAGGTATACCGGAGATGTTTTATCTTCCTTGACTACCTAAAGGTGAATTCCCCTCCAACAAGAATGCATTACACAAAAAATATTTGAAGAAAAAAGGTGCAAGAGACATAAGGATCTAGATCCATGGTAAGTAATTCCACATGTATTCTTTAGAATATGTCACACTTTTATGTCTTCTTCTGAAGAGAATGTGGTTGGTTGTAGGAAAGTGATATCTTCAGTGCATTTGTTCTCATAACTCATTCTTCGATGAGTCAAGGTAAAGCTACAATTTCTAAAATATTTTGATGATATTGATTAGCCACAGTTTAGCCCTGCAATGATACTATTTGTGGATGATAGCATAAAGAAGATGCAATGTAATCCACCTAACTCCTTTACATATCCATTTACATTTCAAGAAAATCCCATGGATATCATCCTCTTCAAACACATGCTTTCCTATATTTGATTGAGAAAAATCCCTTAAATACTATCTTCTTGGAATACATGCTTCCACGTTTGATTAAGCTAGAAGGTTTTCATGGGGGAGTTTAGGAGTTTGTTATAGAATATCCATTTCACCCTCTAGCAATGGACAGCTGGATTGATATTAATGTTTGCAATAAATATGTTAATTTGCTTTGCACATAGTAGTTCACTAACTTACAAATGCATTTGTAGATTTAGTATTTTTTTGTAGTTTTTGTAGTAAGTTCATGTAATACAATGTGAAATTTAGTATATTAAAATATTTGAGTGTTAAAGTTTGGAGTTTAAAATGAATAATTCTTGAAAGAAATAATAGCTACAAGTAATAAAGCAATATGGAGCTATATATTACGGAGATTACGAATCAATTTCTTGCAAGGATCTATTGTAAATGAATGCATAACTTCAATCCATATGTAAGCCTAATCAAAAGAGGAAGAGAGAACAATGTGCAAGTATAGGTGGATGTGTTTGTAATTTTCTCGTGTGTGTATAATTAAAGTACTAACACATCAAAATATAATTATAAAATATGTGCAAAGAACGGAGAGAGGGGGGAGGGGATGTGAATGTATATGTAGTTTGATATCCCATACGTATGCATAATTGAACCATTAACATTGTGAGAGAAAACTACTAATGCATCATGAGAGAGAGAGAGAGAGAGAGAGAGAGAGAGAGAGAGAGAGAGAGAGAGAGAGAGAGAGAGAGAGAGAGAGAGAGAGAGAGAGAGAGAGAGAGAGAGAGAAGAGGAGAGGGAGATGCATGTTGTTGGTCTCCAAGATATGAGAGAGAGAGAGAGAGAGAGAAAGAGGGTGTTATTGAGGGGGAAGAGGAGAGGGAGATGCATGTTGTTGGTCTCCAAGATATGAGAGAGAGAGAGAGAGAGAGAGAGAGAGAGAGAGAGAGAGAGAGAGAGAGAGAGAGAGAGAGAGAGAGAGAGAGAGAGAATTGATTGTGGTTCTAAAGAGGAGGAGGAGAGCAAGATGTGGTGGTGTAGTGGCGGTGCTAGTGGTGGTAATGTTATTGAGGGGAGTGAGATGTTGGTGGTTTGTCCCTAACATATGAGAGAGAGAGAGAGAGAGAGAGAGAGAGAGAGAGAGAGAGAGGAGAATTGGTTGTGGTTCTAATAAGGAGGGGGAGAGTAAGATGTTGTGGTGATGGTGGTGATGCTAGTGGTGGTGGTAGGGGTGGTGGTGGCAATGGAGGAGCAGCATTGGTGCTTGATATATGCCCAAATGAAAAAGATGACCAAGTGGACTATGTGGAATAAAGAGGTTGCCAAAAAAAGCTCGCCCCAAAAGCTATCTTCTCACACTCACTCCTACTAATCTATAGAGGCATCACATGGAAAAAAAAACCACATGTTGCATATTTTTCTTATCTACACTATTCAATAATACCTATAAATCATCATAAAAATTTAAACGATAAGGTTCTAAAATGTATATTTTCTCATTACAATTCTAAAAGCAAAGCTTATACATTATATCATCCACAAAGTAAGCATAATTTGGTTAATCATGATGTTATTTTTGTGGAAGATTTGTGAAAGACGTTGTGTAAATTTTACTTTCATGTACCAAGAAGAAAGATATATATGACACTTAATTTTCTCTTTTCAGTTGTGGATACTCAAATGCAGCACCAAATGAGTTAGTTTTTTAATATGTGCATGTTTCCAAATGAATCCATAGATCAATCTCTTTTTGATATAGATGTAAATGATGTACTTTTTTATGAGAGAGCAAAGATTGAGTAGTCCAAGCTTATGTCAAAATGTTTAATACAAATATTATATTGTGAGGACTTTTCTAGGAGTCTCAAGTGGGACTCCTAGAATTAGCCATGGCATGAGACAATGGCAATGGTTTTGTGCCTCTAAGGCAAGAGAAAATCATATGGTTTTTTGGAATGATAGTTTTGGCCTTCTAGGACAATACTCTAGGGTTTTTCTTCATAAATAGTTTTTTCCTTGGAGTTGCGATTATTGTACTAAAGGTTTGATACTCTGTGATGTTAGGATACACTTGGGACTTGGACTTGGAGTAATTATTGCTCTATAGAAATGACATTATCATCATTTGATGTTAGGGGTAAAGGTGCATGTGCCTAGCCACTCGTGTATTAGTTATAGTGACAATACCCGCACACATATACATTGTAGTTGGTGGACATCCATCATTATCACTTCATTATTTATTCTTTTAGTGACATTTGAATAAGGGAAGGCCGATCACATATTGTGAGTATTGAAGTTCTCACATCTTGTGTCTCTTGCTCTTGCTCTATTGCTTCTCCCTGAAAGGTGAGAAGGATCGAAGCTTGCACGCGAGCTATGGCGGGAGAGCAAGAGCAAGAAAGAGAGAGACAAGAAATGGGAACTCCAACAGTCACAATGTGTGACCGGGCCTTCCTTTATTCAAACTGTCACTAAAAGAATAAAGAATAAAGTGACGTGACGGGCGCCCGCCACCTGCAGTGTGCAGTGGCGGGTACTGTCAGTGTAGTAATACACGGGGCGGCACGGCGGAGGCGCCTTTACCCCCAACAACCTCCCACTTAAAGGCGAATCTGCCCTAGTGAGAGAGAAAAGAAAAAGAAAAGACAGTACAAATGTACATAGGTGAGGAAAGGTGACGTCTCATCCAACGCCCATCAACCTCCTGAGGAAGGCAAAGCGCTCAGTAGTGAGGCTCTTCGTGAGCAAATCTGCAGGATTCTCGTCAGTGGAGATCTTGACAAGGTCAACAGACCTGTCCTCCACGACACCACGTATGAAGTGATACCTCACCTCAATGTGTTTCGTCTTCGCATGGAAGACCGGATTCTTAGCTAACTGAATGGCACTCATAGAATCCGAATGCAGTGTAGGTGTAGCATCAATCCCAAGGTCAGCAACTAGACGGCCTAACCATATGGCCTCCTTGCAAGCCTCAGTGGCTGCAACATACTCGGCCTCAGTGGTAGACAAAGCCGTACACTTCTGAACCCTGGACATCCAAGAGATAGCCCCTCCAGCATAGGTGAATACATAGCCAGAAGTGGACTTCCTACTATCTGCATGTCCTGCATAATCGGAGTCAGTGTACCCCACGACCCCTGTATCCTGGCTGCCATAGCAAATACACATATCTGCTGTGCCCTTCAGGTACCTCATGATACCCTTCACGGCATCCCAATGTCTGCTGCCAGGTGTAGCCATATAGCGTGCCACAACACCACCTGCATGTGCAATATCTGGACGAGTGGCTATCATGGCATACATCAAACTGCCCACGGCTGATGCATAAGGGATCTTGGCCATCTCGGCCCTCTGCTCATCTGTCTGCGGACAATCGGCCTGTGATACCTTCACATAAGAAGGTAATGGACAGCCAATAGGCTTTACGTCCTGCATGCGGAAGCGCTCAAGGACTTTATGAATGTACTCCCGCTGTGAGAGATACAAAAGTCCCTGATGCCTATCGCGCTTAATGCGCATCCCAAGTATATGTGAGGCCTGTCCCAAATCCTTCATCTCAAAACTCTTCTTTAGCTGAGATTTAAGAGCATCTAGCTCATCATGAGCTTTCCCTACTATCAACATATCATCAACATAGAGTACCAAGATAAGCAAACTGCCATCACGGGCTTTCTTCGTGTAAAGACACGGATCCATAGCACTCCTGCTGTAGCCCTGTGACTGCATAAAGGCATCAAACTTATGATACCATTCCCTAGGTGCCTGCTTCAAGCCATACAAGCTCTTCTTCAACTTGCACACTAGGTGCTCCCTGCCAGGTTCTGCAAAGCCCTTAGGCTGATCCATATAGATCTCATCATGCAAGTCCCCATGTAGAAAAGCCGTCTTGACATCCATCTGATATAGATCTAAGTCAAGCTGTGCAACCAAAGCCAAGACTAAGCGCAGGGTGGTCATCTTAACCACAGGAGAGAAGACCTCATCAAAGTCCACACCATGTTCCTGCTTAAAACCCTTTGCTACCAATCTAGCCTTGTATGCCGGCTTGGGGTGTCCAGGGGTACTTTTCAGCTTGTACACCCACTTGCATGGCAAAGCCTTCTTGCCCTTAGGCAAGGCAACCAAATCCCAAAGTCTCAATGTGTATGTAGCTGCTCAAGACATAAACTGCTCCAAATACATGTAAGTGCTCCAATAGCATGCAACTGTCAAAGGTCAAGAAAGCATGTAAAATGCTCCCACTGGCACAAAAGGCGTACAAAGCGAGCTCAGAAGCTCAAACAACCCAAGAGAAAGCACCAGTGATAAGTGACCCTGTCAATGCATCAAGCGCATCCGAGAGAGCATGACATACATGAAGCACCGGTCGTATTAACCATGAAGCAATACATAAGCCCAAATAAGCTCTCGGTCAACTCAATGACATCCAAATAGCAACCAAGATCAGTGATCAAGTAAGCCGGGAATGCTCAAATACATCCAAATCCAAGCTCCAAATGTCGATATGGCATATACGAACCAAATAGCATATGTCACGAACCAAAGCATGTAATGCAAAAGCCTAACTGTCAAGCAGAGACATGAGGCATAGGCGGTCCACGAGCATGCCGAGTCAGTCCAAATGCCAGTGAAGACGAAGCTAATGCGAAGCTCAAAAGCATCCCATAATCTCATACATATGCTCCAAGTCGTCCCCAAATGTCAGAGATATCATGCCAAAGCTCAAAGCATACATCCGGTATCGGTAGGTAAGTGCCAAAGCATGTAAAGTACCTTCAGCCCACTGTTATTCCAGCATGTATTTACTGTTCTAAACAGTAGATTTCAGCCCCAAATTCAAGCCAAAATCATGGTCAAACCAAATGCATACATCCCCAATACATCCGGGTAGGAAGTAGACCGCATACGGGCATCAAATAGCACAACCGGAATGGAGTATAAGGAACAAATGCTAATGCCAATGGTGCTGCCCTGTTTTCAGCCTGTTATGACAGTTTATGACAGTCCCAAATCTGAAGAAATCAGCCCCGAAAGATCAAGACCAATACCCAAAGCTTGAATGACATCAAACATGAAGTCTATAGCCCTCTTGATCAAGGTAGAGAGCAAGAAGCAATGGCCAAGTGTGGAGCTGAAGTAGATGAGTGTTCACAGCCTGGAAAAAATGATGCAATCTGCCCTGTTGGTGCTGAACTTGCTGTTGCTCCACATGGGCTGAAAAAGGGGGTAATGGGGGGCTCAATGATGGCCCAAGGTAGGCACATACCAAGCCATGAAGGCCCAATGCAAAGGGGAGGGAAGATATGAGCTATGGAGCTCAAGAAGAGTGGCTGCCCTTTGTTCCTGCCCTGTTTCAATCTGAGAATACACTCAAATGCCTGCAAATGCTGAAGCAATACCTCAAGGGCAAGGCCCTGATGAAGCTCAAGAAGGCCAGGATGGAGCTCGGGAAGCCGGGGAGAGTCGGGAGCTCAAGAGGTCGGCTATGGCTGCCGGGATGGAGACCCAATGCGTGAAGCGAGTCGATGCGAAGTTCGGGAAGCACCGAGTCGAGCTCGAGCAAGAGAATGCCAAGCTCTGATACCAGTTGAAAGGTGAGAAGGATCGAAGCTTGCACGCGAGCTATGGCGGGAGAGCAAGAGCAAGAAAGAGAGAGACAAGAAATGGGAACTCCAACAGTCACAATGTGTGACCGGGCCTTCCTTTATTCAAACTGTCACTAAAAGAATAAAGAATAAAGTGACGTGACGGGCGCCCGCCACCTGCAGTGTGCAGTGGCGGGTACTGTCAGTGTAGTAATACACGGGGCGGCACGGCGGAGGCGCCTTTACCCCCAACACTCCCACCATAGCTCTTGCTTCTACTTGAGGGCTTCCACTTCAGGCTTATTCCCTTCAATTTGGTATCAAAGTTGAGATCAAGGTGCTCTTCCCTTTAGTTTACTTCCAAAGCTTCAACATGAAGGTTCCATGGTATTTCAACCCTCTTTCTCTCGAGGTATGAATCTTGCTCTTGCTTCTTCCTTGGTTATTCCCATCCATTGAGGCTTTTGCTAGGGATCAGAGATGCCTTGTTCGCCATTTTCAAGGCTCAATAATAAAGGAGCAGTAAGACCACAACATCAGTGATAAGCAAATCATCGTGATTTGTGCATGTTTTTAGGCCACCATTCTTGATCAACTTGACCATCATCTCAAGCTCCCAAGTTCCTAAGCACTCTTGGGCATGTCAAGATTGTGGGAGAGAAGGAAGGAGTCTCACTTGAAGCTTTCTTACTTGCACAATGGGGGAATACACACAAGGGTGGAGGCTGAAAACAGTTTTCCTCTTCTTAGTTGTGTAAGCCAAAAGAACTCTCGTACAAAGAAATAGAAGAACCTTATATATGGGTCTCAAACCAAACTCAACTAACTAAGGTGGCATACTAACTGAGCCACGAACTAGAGTAGATAAGGATAGATATCATGTAGCTATTATTCATGGGCGGTGTACCAACCGCGTCTGCAACTGACAAGTCGGTGACATAAATACACAACGGTCACCCTGGCGTATCACGAGTGGAGCTCGATATCTCAACACTCCCCCTCGAGCTCAATCCCAATTCCTGCACACCAAGCAGGTCTCTGAACTTGCACAGCTTCTCTGCGCCCAATGCCTTCATGAATATGTCAGCTACCTGATCCTCTGTGCTGACATAAACTAGATCAATAAGACCTAGTAAAACCCTCTCTCGCACATAGTGATAATGCACCTCAATGTGCTTTGTTCTAGCATGATAGACTGGGTTATTTGCCAAGTGTATACCACTCATGTTGTCACAATAAATGACAATTGGTCCATTTGTAGACTGATGCATATCATAAAGTAGCTTATGCAACCAAGCTACCTCACATGCAGCCATTGCTGCACCCCTGTACTCAGCCTCTGTGCTCGACAAGGCAACTGTAGGCTGTTTCTTGCTGCTCCAAGTGACTGCAGCACTCCCAAAAGAGAACACATATCCACTGGTAGATCGTCTATCAGAAATACTACCAGCCCAATCAGCATCAGTGTATCCATGCAACTGTATCTGAACCCCAGTCTCATAAAATAGTCCATACTGCAATGTGGACTTCACATACCTGAGTATGCGTCTAGCCACATCCAAATGTGGTTTCCTTGGAGCCTGCATAAATTGACTTACCAATCCAACAGCATAGCTCAAATCTGGCCTAGTAATAGTCATATAAATCAAACTTCCTACTATGCGTCTGTACATAGTAGGGTCTTCTAGAAGCTCACCTGCATCTGTGCTCAACTTCACATTCTGCTCCAAAGGAACTGAAATAGGCTTACAGCCTGTCATCCCATATTTGGACATCATGTCCAATCCATACTGCCTCTGCAAGAGCTGTATCCCACTTGGTGATCTAATCACCTCAATGCCCAAGAAATAACGCAGCTCTCCCAAATCCTTCATCTCAAACTTCTGCTTCAATAGCATTTTCACATGAAGGATGTCTTCATCACTGTCACCTGTCATAATCAAATCATCAACATAAATGACAAGTAGCATAATACCTTTCTCTGTTTTTCTCACATAAAGTGAGAAATCTGCCTTGGAAATCTGAAAGCTAATAGTGACAAGATACTGTCCTATCTTGTCAGACCATGCTCTAGGTGCTTGCTTCAAGCCATACAAGGCTTTCTTCAATCTGTAAACAAACTCAGGATGAACAGCATGCACATAACCTGGTGGCTGCTCCATATAGACCTCTTCTTGCAAATCACCATGCAAGAAGGCATTCTTTACATCCATCTGATGTAAAGACCATCCCTTTGATGCAGCCATAGCAATGACTGCTCTTACGGTTGCCATCCTTGCAACCGGACTGAATGTTTCTTCATAGTCAATGCCATATGTTTGTGCATACCCCCTGACTACTAATCTTGCCTTGTATCTATTCACAGAACCATCTGCATTGTGCTTCACCTTATAAACCCACTTGCAGCCAATTTCATTTTTACCTTTAGGCAAAGGTACCAATTCCCATGTAGCATTTGCTTCCAAGGCATCCATTTCTTCATCCATGGCTTTCTCCCATTTTTCTTTTCCCATGGCTTCCTCAAAAGAAGTGGGTTCTGGTTCCTGTATCACTTTAACCATATATGCATAGTGAATGGCTGTAAATCCATCATATTTCAGCCTATCCATAGGATACCTAGCTCTTGTAGATCTGCGCAAAGTAGGTTCACTCCCAGGTGCTCTCAAAACATCCCTGGTCTTCCTTACTCCAGGTGTAACAATAGAAGGAATACCCAACTCATCATCAATGCTCTGTTCTGAGCCACTGGATTCACCATCCACATAAGAGTGACCTGCATTCACATCAAACATGGGCTGATCAACCTTCTCTTTTCCTTTTCGTGATACCTGCATACCACTATCTGCATTACTTTGAGAAGATTCTCTTGATCTCAATCTGCCTGTCCATGGCGAAGAATGTGAACTACTACTAGAGGACGCTCCAGGTCCACTAATATTTTGTGACTGCTGCTGTGAATTTTGTGCAGCATTACCATTTTGTGCATCTACATCATCAATCACATTTACTGGTTTATACCAGCTACTCATCTCATCAAAAACAACATCTCTGCTCACTGTAAACTTACGAGTAGAAGGGTTATAGCATCTATACCCTTTTTGCTGCAGAGAGTAACCAATAAAGATGCACTTCTCAGCTTTTGGATCCAACTTGGATCTCAACTCATCTGGCACATGTACATAGGCAATGCAACAAAAAATTTTCAAATGAGAAATATTTGGTTTCCTACCAGTATACCTCTCCTCTGGAGTCATTCCATGTATTGCTGCAGTGGGAGTCCTGTTTATTATGTAGACTGCTGTAGCAACTGCTTCAGCCCAATAAAAATCTGGCAAGTCTTTTTCATTGAGCATGGCACAAGATACCTCTCCAATATGCCTGTTTTTTCTTTCTGCAATTCCATTTTGTTGTGGGGTATGACTGCATGAATATTGCTGCTTTATGCCATGCTCCTGCAGGAACCTTGCAAACTCATTTGAGAGGTACTCTCCCCCTTCATCTGACCTTAGGCATTTTATCTGCAAGCCTGTTTCTTTTTCAACCATAGCTTTAAGAGTTTTGAAATGCCCAAAAACTTCACTTTTCTTTTTCATAAAATACACCCAAACTTTTCTGCTATAGTCATCAATAAAACTGACAAAATAATGACAGCCTCCAAGAGATGTAGCTTTAGTTGTCCACACATCAGAGTGGATTAATTCCAATGGCTTCTTACTCTCTTGAACATGTCTAGGAAATGGTTTCCTTGCCTGTTTTCCAAACTGACAGGCTTCACATACCTTATGCATTTCTGCAACCTTGAATTTCGGCAAACCTGCAACAATATTTTGGGCCTGCATTGATTTAAGTCGCTGTACATTAACATGACCAATGTGTTTATGCCAGATATCAATATCTACAACTACACCGGTCCCATGTGCAAACATTGCTGCACTCAATTCAGACATGTCTGCATCCAATGTAAACATTCTGCCCTTCTTCTTTCCTTTTGCTATCAAGCGACCTTTATTTTTCATATCCTCAACAAAGCACCCATGAGGATTAAATCTGACCTGCAAGCCCTGTTCAACCATTTGACCAACAGAAACCAGATTCTTGGTGATATTCGGGACATGAAATACATCGGACATGTATTTCTTTTTCCCATCCTGCATAGACAAGGGAATTTTTCCAATCTGCACAATAGGATGTGCAGTATCATCACTAGTCTCCACAAATTTCCTGGTTTTTCCATTTTCCTTGCATCCTCCATCCATTCTGCATGACCTGTCATGTGGTTTGATGCACGTGAGTCAACATACCATACATCATTGCTTTCTTCTGCATTTGTCACAGAATTGTTCATGTGCTGCACCATAAACAGATGCTCATTTCTGTCATCACCCTGTCTACTAGAGGATGCATAATTTCCTTGTTGCAGTTTTCCATTCACGATGTCATTCTGCTTTTTATAGTAGTCTTTAGCCATATGACCCATTTTACCACAATAGTAGCATTCAACATTACTGTTTGCATTTTGGCCTCTTTGCCATCCACCATGACCTCTTTGGCTCCCCTTGCCTCTAGAGTTACCACGTCCTCCTCCATAGGACTGGTTTTCTTGAGTTTGCTGCATATTCTGATTTCTACCACGGCCTCCATATCGGCCTCCTCTACCTCTGCCTCTACCTCTTTCAGCATTTGAGTAGAAGACAGCTTCTTTTGAAGTTCCTCCTGAAGAAGATGTACCACCATTTCTTTGCTCCTCAGAAATTAGAAGAGCAATCAGCTCCTCAAAATTAGGAAATCTTTCACGAACTGAAATGGATGTCCGAAACTGTGCATAATCCTTTCCTAGACCATTCAAGGTCACAGAAACTAAATCATCATCTTCCACTGGTGATCCAATGGAAGCAAGTGCATCTGCAATCTTCTTCACCTTCATGTGGTAGTCGTTGATGCTCATATTTTCTCTTTGCACATTGTGCAACTCTTGCTTGAGCTGCATTTTCCTGGCTTGCGTATTTGTGCTATACATTTTTGACAAAGTATCCCATGCCTCCTTTGGCGTACTTGCATCCTGAATATGCACAATCATAGAGTCTGAAATGCTGATAGACAGCCAATACATAACTTTCCTGGCTCTCTCATGCCATGCTTTAAATGCCTGCATTTGTTGTTGATTGGGAACATCAGGAAGAACTGGTTCTTCTTCATTTCCTACAACAAATTCCCAATATCCTTTTCCCATAAGGAAATTCGTCATTCTAAACTTCCATGCTTGGAAGTTGTTCTTGTCAAGCTTTTCAGTGACAATCTCTGAAAGAGAATCAGATGCCATTACAGAAGACTACAAAAAATTCTGTCACTGCAAAAACCACAGCTTCACCCTCATAAGAGAAAATCTGCAAAACTGGCGAAAGTGGAATTTGACCACACAGTCACTTCCTAGTGACGATTTTGCATCAACAGGCAATAGGGATGATTCTGTAACTCCCAATGTCTCTGCGCACAAGCATACAATGCAATTTTTACAGTAACTATTCACCGACCTGTAGAACAGTGGTTGCACAGCATAAAACTAGGCCTTTTCCTGAGTGCGTGCAGAAAACTTCCGCCTCCAAAACAGGCCCCGAAATGGCCTCAAATATACTGCCCTCTTGCTTCTCCGCGAAGGGCGTCTCAACCTGAGACAATGCACTCCTGCACTTTCCGGCTGTGCTACCTGCAGAGATCTGCTCCCAAAATAAAAAATGAAAGCAACACTGCTCCTCTTACCAGAACACCGCGAGCATGGCTTGCTTTCTTGAGCTCCTTACCACGAACAAGGCTCTGATACCATGTCAAGATTGTGGGAGAGAAGGAAGGAGTCTCACTTGAAGCTTTCTTACTTGCACAATGGGGGAATACACACAAGGGTGGAGGCTGAAAACAGTTTTCCTCTTCTTAGTTGTGTAAGCCAAAAGAACTCTCGTACAAAGAAATAGAAGAACCCTATATATGGGTCTCAAACCAAACTCAACTAACTAAGGTGGCATACTAACTGAGCCACGAACTAGAGTAGATAAGGATAGCTATCATGTAGCTATTATTCATGGGCGGTGTACCAACCGCGTCTGCAACAACTGACAAGTCGGTGACATAAATACACAACGGTCACCCTGGCGTATCACGAGTGGAGCTCGATATCTCAACAAGGCATTCATTTGAATTGTATTTGGCACTTTGAGCTTGAGTTTAGGCATCATTTGTGGCTCTCCAAATCAGCCATTGTCTTATAGTTTCTGATAGTTTGCTATAATACAAATAGGGATAGCCATTATCTCATTGTTTGAGCTTCATCGATGCTCATACACCTAAGTATTGATGTTGGATGCTTGGAATATGTCTTGAGATGCTTCTTGGATAGGTTTGAGATTTCTTTGCTCAGTTTGAAGTAGGTTTCTTTGTTTTATACATAGTGGGTAGCAAGTATTTCACTTGAAAGCCTTATGCATTGAAGGCTTGCATGCTTCTTAGGTATGGCACATGCTAATGTATATACTTGGCACTAATGTATGGGCTCGGATAGGTCTATGGTGACATTTGAGGCTCCGTTTTGAGCCACATTGGATGCTTTGGCATTATGGTTTTATGGTTTGGTTTCTTCCATCATTGCCATTATGAGCTTGAAGAATATATTGGGCTTTATGTTTCTAGCTTATGCTTCATGTACCTTGGATGCTTGGATGTCATGTACTTAGTGTATTGAGCTTGCATTCCTCATTTAGCATTTGACTTTTGTTCCAGTGGGAGCTGCTACTTAACACTTGGATGTTGCATAGAGCACTTGATATTTGCAATTGAGCTTAAGTGTATTATAGTGAGACAGTGGGGCTCATTGTAACATGTCCATACTCTCTTGATATGTATTGGATATAGTTACCCTATCATGATCTAATTTGCTCCCTTTGCTTGGACCTAGCACTTATATCTATCAGGTGTTGTTAGTGGTATTTATATACTTTTGGGTTATATAATGAGCTTTGCTCAGTGGATTATGTATCTGGTAGTTCTCTTTATTTACTCTTGAGACCTACCTTGTGCATGATGTCTATGCCTATTGCATGTATATGATAGGTTTTAGTGCAGAAATTATAGGTTAGACCACTAAAAAATGAGGGTGCCAAACCCAAAAACATAATTGTTGAGGATTGAGCTGAACTAGATGAGTTATGCAAGTCCACAATCATGTTAATATTCTCTAAGCAAGCTCACTACAATGTTGTGACTGACAATCAGATTGCATATGAGCTTTGGACACAAATTAAGAATCTTTATGACAAGCAAAGTCTTGCATCTCAACTATATTAGCTAAAACAATTGATGGGCCTTTGCATGAAGGAAGGGACTTCTATGTCTACACATTTGAATGGGTTTCACTTCATCTTTAGACATCTAGCTTCACATGAGATTGAGTTCAAGGATCCTTTGCATCCTTTATTTCTACTTGATACTCTACTTGAGTCATGGGATGCTTTTCTATGGCTCTATGTGCTAATACCTCAAAGGATGGGCTCTTGGGGAGTGCACCTTATAGAACATGTAAGATACCATGCGGGTTCAAAAGAAAGGACATTATATTCAGTAATATTCACAAGATTATATTTACAAAAATGTTTTTAATTAAATTTTTTAAAAATTTGTAAGTTTAGTAAAGTAAAAGAAGCCATTTTAAGACATTATAACATGTAAAAAAAATGGTATTTTTAAATATCCTTTGAACACATGTTATATGGATGATTTCTTATAGGTGGACCTCATGGGAATGGGCTAAAATTGTAGGTTGTTGTGAGAGTTCTCTCTTGACAAAAGAGGTGAATAGAAACAATATAGATGTTTCTCGTATGTCACATGCATTGACAATGAGAGGCCAGCATAATGGAAATAGCCATGGTAGAGACTCTCAAAGGTCTCAGTCTAGGACATGTGGAGAGTCTAGTTGTAAGTCTTGTGGCCGTAAGTCCAATCTTACTTGTCATTATTGTGGAAAAGTAGGTCATATTCAACCATAACGCCATAAAATGTGTGAAGACAAGCACAAGTAAAAGGGAAAGGGTAAAGTGTAAGAAAATAACGATAATCATAGCATTATATGCCTAGCAAGTCTAGCATCAAGATTGAAGATATTAATGTGGTGCAATTTGATATGTCTAATGATCTCATATTGGTAGTCTCTTCCTTGGATGCTTCACTAGTTAATTGATGCTTTGTTAGGATATACTCAATTTTTGTTGATAGATTTAGGGGCTTTCTTTTATGTGACCCTCATAGAGAGTAGTTTCACTCCTATTTTAGTATGATTGGATTTGTCCATTTGGGTAATGACATGGCATTGGAGATAGTTGGTATTGGTGATGTCCACAACTGCAGTTTGTTACAGTTTGGTTCAGGTAGCATGTTCACTCTTCATGATATATATCATGTAATAGCTCCTCTCACACAATGAGCCTTATCTCAGCTAGTACCTTGGATGATGCAGGTTATTTTCTCTCTTTTGTGATTCCTCATGGAAGATTACATGTGAAACTCTTGTTATTGCATGTGGTGGTATGTTTAACACTCTCTATCCCTTGCTTGTATCTAGGTGAATTGACTATATTTTGGCTATGGTTGCAGTTACACATGTATCTCTTTGGCATCTTGCCTAGGACATGTCTTTGAAAGGAATGAAAATGCCTATCAATTTGCAGTATCTTTTTCCCCCTAGATTATAAAGTTGTTTTGAGTCTTGTGATCATTGTTTTTATGATGGGTAGACATGTAGTATGCATACAAAGTCTGGCATGAAGCACATGGGTGAGCCTTTGGCTCTTGTTCATTTGGATGTATGTGATCCCATGCCTTGTCAGTCCCTAGATGGTGTGAAGTACTTTATCATCTTCATTGATGATTACTCATATAAGCTTTGTGCTTACCCTATTAAAGTAGAAATCGGATGACTTGTCTACCTTTCAGCATTGGCTTACTCTTGTTGAGAACTAGTCTGGGTATAGGTTGAAATGCCTAAGGTAAGATGGGGGTGAGTATGTCTTGAAAGATTTTGAGTAGTTTCGCAATGAGTAGGGTATTAAGCATTAGTTGATCGCCCTCTATCCCCCTCCCCCTTTCCTTCCGTCTCCTCCCCCCAAATGGTATTGCTAAATGCATGCACAAAACTACTTAGGAGAGAGTCTGTAGTATGCTTAGCTATGTGGGCTTACCACATTACTTTTGGGTTGAGGTAGTTACTACTGCTATATATTTGATTAATAGGTCCCCTTGTGCTGCTACTGATTGCTAGGTTGTAGAGAAGGAATGACTAAACCTCCATCATATGCTCATTTAGGTGTCTTTGGTTGTGAGGTATTTTGCAACGTTCCTAAGAACAAGTGCAATAAGATGGATTCTAAGTTCGTGAAATACATCTTTCTTGGTTATGGAGATGTAAGTTTCATGATATAGTTTTCCATGAGGAAAAGATGCCTAAGTAGCTTGAGAAGACAGTTGAGATACATCGAGTGATCTTTTAGGAGGAGCCTCTTGCTCTCGTAAAACCAGCTAGATACCCTACAACACTTGATGCTCCAATGGCCCAAGATCTACCTATTGTGCAAGATCAACCTACTTTGAGGCACTCTACTAGAGTTAGATGTTAGTGCAAGTGCTTTATGCCCTCCATGGTCAAGTGGTTGAAGTCTCCCTAGCATCTTGACATATTTTGCCTTCACCCTTTGGTAGCTTCTGTATGGAGTTACATACTTAAGCACATTTCTTCTTAGCTTGTTTAGGATGCGTTTAATTGTGATTCACTATGCATTAACATGCCACTTTAATAATGAATTGATAGTTAAGTTATCTTTTCATAAAAGGAATTCGATTAGCTTTGAGTGGAAAAACATGCATATTACAGAGGTGGGTTGAGCATTGATGTTTGAAAGAATCTTCTCTCATTACTATTGGGCTGAAGTAGTTATGCTACTGCTATATACATTATGGACAAGACACCCATGACTACTATATATGGTATGAGATATAAGGGGAAGTATACATGAAAAAAGCCAAATCTATCCCATTTGAAAGTATTTGGATGTATATCTTATGTACATATTTTTGATGAGTTACATAGCAAATTAGATCCCAAAGCAAAAAGATATGTATTTGTGGGATATTCTCTTGAGCAAAATGGATATAGTTACTGCAATTCTATCACATGTGAGTTGGAAGTTAGCAGCAATGTTTTTTAATGAAACAAGCAGTTGGTATAATAATGCACAGTATAGTTGGGGTTGATGCGCATGAGAGTATGATTGTGCAAACAACATATCAATATTAACAATCACAAACATTGAGTGGGCCACAAGAGTCTCCTAGCCATGGATCTATTGATAAACCTTGAAGTTCTAGATTGTGGTCACAGGTCACTCCACCAAGTGCATTACATATGTCAAGAAAAGGCAAGGAGAATATTGGCAAATTGCCTATTATGACTGATGTATGATTAGATTTCTCTCATGTTGATGTGGATTCAAATGACTTTGAGAAAATCTTGGATAAAGAGTTTGGGATTGCAACTATTACGACACTTGGTGTGAGGAAGGCATAAGAGGATGTTAAGGCACTTTGTAATAATCTAGGTCCATGCATGTCAATGAGAAAATCCATTCCCTGAGAGAGTTAATTTTTAGCGAATACAAAAAAATCAAGCAAAACTTGAAAAACCACCTCAAATATATGTATTTTGTTGCATTAATGCACATAAATTTGGTGGGAAGAGAATTATGGTTACAGTAACTTGAACCTTTGTGGACCTTAGAAATCATGTTAGAATGACTATGTACAAATCATTCTAACCTAAGAGTTGATCTATGAGAGATTGATATGCTATGAATTGGGGCCAATAGTTAATTTTACTTGTCTCATCAAGCAATCATCATCTCAAAATGTGAGAGAGGATCACGTAAGCTAGTTTTGATTCCACAACATACTAATATAGTCTACCATGCTGGGCCATTGGCTAGTTGTTTCGATCCACAAAAGTATAAGCTTCTCCTTCGTGTACCTTGAGTAGTTTTCGTGGAACCTTTGAATCGTAGGGCATGCCCGATTTTTGGGATGCTTCTTTTCATGTAAGATTTCTTGGGGATGGTGCATTTCAAAACTGCCTCTTTTCCACCGTAGTACGTACTCACCCACCCACGATATGCCTTCGAAAGTCCCGTCTCTCTCTCTCTCTCTCTCTCTCTCTCTCTCTCCGTGCGTTTTCAGGACCCATCTCTAATTCGGTGAAGAAATCTCTCTCTCTCTCTCTCTCTCTCTCTGTCTGTGTACAGCAGGGTGCGAGAGAGAGTGTGTGAGAGCTTAGAGCTTGCACATGCAGCAGGGGCAGTGAAGACGAGCTGAGCTGGTGATTGGCAATACGTGATCGTAAGAGCGTTGCATACTGGAAGCAAAAAGATGACGATTGCAGAGGATGTAGCTGGTAAGCAGCCAAAGGAGGTTATAACGTACATGGCAGTAAGTGGATTTGAGGCGTCGTAAGCTCCCGATAACTTATGGGATAGTGGGGAGATTCATAAGCATATATTCAATGCAGGAATCGGCGAAGGAGTGTTGACCTTCCAGGCTTGCATGCATCAACAAGCACACGAGTAAGCAGCTCTCATATGTAGAGTAGGGGAAGGCCGTCTATCCCCACTGCACGGATCATGAATTATTTTATTCATAGTTCTGAATTAGTCGAATGTATCATGTATGTACGTCGCAAGAGACGCTCCTCCAGTGAGCTGTAAGGTGCGCAACACCCTGCTTGAGAGAGAGAGAGAGAGAGAGAGAGAGAGAGAGAGAGAGAGGGATTTAACAGGTTGGCAACTTTGAAGCACGATTTGTGCTTCTCCAGTGAGCTTCTCGCTATCATGGTGCCCGAGAAAGACAAAGCTGCAGCAGCACCGTCCGCGCCTGCAAAAAGTGGAGGAGATGGTAGGCAGAAGAAGAAGAAGAAATGGAGCATATTAGGAAAGCAAAAGGAGAAGGTAAATAACATGGTCTTGTTTGATCAAGTGACACGATGCGACAAGCTTGTGTTGGAGGTGCCCAAGTACAAGCTTATCACATCAGTCCTCTCAGATCGATCGCACATAATTGGATCACTTGCTATGAAGGCTATAATTAAGGAGTTGGTGCAACGAGGTACAATTAGAGCTGTTTCACCTCATGCTACCCAACATATCCGCATTTGAGCAATAAACATTTAAATCATTTTAATCTCATGAGCATGCTATGTAGGAACGCTATCAAATGTTGTTTCTTTGATGTTATACAATAGTTGCAATGAGAATCATTTTTTGTGCAAAGAAAAAGTTACTTAGTATAGCACCAAATGTTATTTATTTGATGTTATACCACAGGTGCAATGAGAATCATTTTTTGTGCAAAGAAAAAGAGGGATGTCTCTCTCACCTTTAAAAACGGTAAGTTGACCACGACATAGTATGTTGATTATGCTTCTCACCAAAAGGATGAAACAAAGTTCTTAAAATGCACTTGATTGATAAATGATTCATGAAAGAGGCATAGAAGAACTCTTCTAATGATGGTCTTTTTTAAAGTATTGCTTGATTTTTCAAACATGCTAAAAAATACTTGCAAGGAGAAAAATATTCAACTAGAGTGAAAAACTAATGCCATGATTGATATATAATAGCTATGTAACTTATCATTATGTGTAAGGATGTGCAGGATATACATGCATATTTGTGAGTTTCAGACCATAAATATGCATGTATAAATAATTTTGAATCTTTTTTTTGCTCACAAATATTGCTGTCAAGAACATGAAATTATACACATTGATAAGTACTATTAGAAAAAATATTGGTATAAGCTTTCCAGTGATTCTTTAAATAACAAATCATCGTTTTTGGATCAAAATGATTTCATCATATTACGAGTTATAAAATTGTAGTACAATTTAATAGGAAAGACTTATTACAAGCTTTATACTTCTCTATGATTCTATGAACAAAAAATCGTCTTTCATGGGTAAGATCAATATGACATATCATTACATTTTGGGTTAGAATATTACACTATAGATGTATATACAAGGGGAATATCACTTCAGTACAAATAGACAAATTGATAATTATAAGGCTATTCTTTAGCTTCTCTTTGATCTTTGGCTTCTCGATTCTCAGGCTGTTCATTAGCTTCTCCTTGATCTATAGCTTCTTCGTCCTTAAGACTTCTCTCATTCTTTGGAAAAGTTGCTTCATCTTTCATACTTTCATCCGTCATCACTAGTTTCCTCTTAGTAGCTGTTTTCTTTCGTTGCTCAAAGAACTTAATTACCTCAGGCATTCTTTTTTCCTTAGGCTTTAGAGGAAATGGACTGAATTTCAATGGGGAAAGCTTAGGTATGCCCTTCATTTTGTGCCTCTTTTTTTGAACCTTGGAGACTTCTTTTTCTTGGTGGTTGTCATTTTCTTGCATTTGCTCTTCGTTGTTGCCTATCCTTTGGAAATTTTAGTTGGGAGAAGAAAATCTGGGTCTATTAGTGTAATTGCCCTATCTAAAACTAGTTCAATACACTTCTCGCATATACACCACATGCATGCCTCAGGGAAGTCTTTACACTGTAACAAAGCACACAAGTTATTTGAAGTAGCAAGAGACTTTCACTATAAAAAGGATAAAGCATAGGAGACTTACATTCACCCCCTCTACATTTAGTAACTTTGAATCTATTATCCTCGAAGCATTTGAAACCACTCTCGAGCCACCACTATGTACGCCATTTTGCAATGGGACCTCTTGAAGCATAAACTTGAAATGGCTCTAAGGATCAGCAATGCCTTCAAAGCTAGTGTTCAAATGGGTAGTAATAAGTCTAGCAGCACTACATATATTAACTTATTAGTGAATATTATAAACTTTATCCAATAAAGATAAAATAAAGAGTGTTTATTGACGATACATCTTTGATTGGCCATAAATTCTTGAAAGAGAATTCAAAAAAATGATCTCTCTTGCAAGAATATTGATATAGATTAGACTCCAATGTCCTCTGCAAACCAAAACGCAAGTGAGCAATAATAATCCTAAAGACAAATCATCAAGAGATAGAATGTTGAAGAAAGTACATTTCAATGTATGAAAAAAAAATATGATGGTTTGTGACACTATCAAAGTTCTTAAAAAACCTTGCAATATTTGAATCAGATTTTGAAAACAAATCCACTAAGATAAGTGGATCAATAAAAATTATGGTCTTAGCAATATTAATGCTAAGAGAAGCAACATATGTCCTGTATACAAAGTAAACAATGAATTAAAAAATGAGTGTAATATAAGGACCCTTGGAAAAATTCATTATAAATAAAGAGAAGAAAAAGACCTTACCTCAAACAACAATAAACTACTAAATTTGTTACTTGAGTATCCTTTTTCTTAAATAGGATCTTATCTTTTGGACAAATGCTGAGGTAGTCTTATTTCTCATGACTAACATAAACATTCACGACCATTTGGCTGTACACTTTTCCCGTTCTCTCATAGTTCACTAGGCCAAGAGTCAAAATCTTTCTTTGCTAGATCAGATCCTCATTTTCTATTGCCTCTTTCCTTTTCTCCTCCATGACAAATTTCTACTCACTTGCAACCCTTGTAGGATACAAATGGGTAACCTCTTCAATCTTGGGTGCTGGTAGCTCTTTCTGCTTTCTTCTGGGTGGAACATTGAGAATTTTAAATGCTTTTTGATAGGTCAATGGAAGAGGCTTCAAAAATTTATCAAACCTATATCTAAGTTTGCTAACCATACTAAAGCTTTTATTCATTAATGTAATTCGATGTGCATGAGCAATTGCAATATAAGCATCATTCATAAGATCTATCACAAAATCCTCTGCTGCCTCTTGCAAGCATAGAAGGGTAGACAACTGCCATCTCTTGTTGAGGCCATCCACAGAAGCAATAGAGGACAACCTATCAGATATCTCCTTGACCAGTCTAAAAAATGTAGCCTTAGGAATGAGGTACCTGGTTGACTTTTGAGCTTTCTTGATCTCTGAAAAACACATCTACATGTAAAGCCATCTTGACTTTCTCTTTTTCCTCATAGGGGCTTCCTTGGCAAGCTGAGAGAGTAAGGAGAAGTTGAGGGCTCAAACTCACCAAATGACTTGTTCTCTGAGGATTCACGTGAACAAACTTTACCAGTTAGTGTAACAGGGATAACTATTTCTTCAACTGTCTCCTCAACACATCACTTAGTACCTTCTTCAGAAGATTTCTTTACCAACACCTTCATTGTAGTTTGTTTTGTCCTGGCCGCATTAAAACCAATACGGCACGATCAGGAAGCTAAATACAAAGGCGATTGACTCCTCTTGTGTGATATGGAAGCCGAAATAATACTGCCCAATACAACGCGATAGGCAAATCTAAGTTTGTTATTTGACCTTATCGCTTTGTATGGAAGCCAAAATGATGCTATTCCTTTAAACCCTTCTCCCTAATTCGGTTTTCCAATACAACTCAATTAAGCGAATTTGACTTCCTCCTTTAACGTTATCGCTTGGTATGGAAGCCGAAATGATGATAGGCATTGGACCCATCGTCCTCACTTCACACAAGTTTGCCAAATACAACACGACTAGGCGATTTGATTTCCTTTTTTTCCTTTATCGCTTCGTATTGGGGGCTTCCAACACAAGTGAATGAATGAGCAGTGTAGACGTACAGTACCTCTATTGATTGGATATGTCAGTACTGTTGGTCGTACGGCACCTCTGTCGATCGGTTATGATAGTTCTGTCCGGCAGTTGTGACGTAAGGTTTGAATTTGCGCTTGCACCAAATGAGAAGTTCTTATATACTTGGGTTGTTGATGTCCATGTGTCATGTTCTCATTTTAGCCACATTTGTTGTGATTGCACACAACCCTCTCCAACACTCCCACATCGCATTCATTTGTTTACCAGTATAATTTCCTAGAAATCATCTAGGTTTTGCACCTCCCATAGAGACATCTGCTAAGACCTCTCTTATTTTCTCTGAGGCTTTTGGATCGTGAACTTGACCTCCATGAAAACTCATTTTTGACAGTAAAGCCTCACATTTATCAATGCAGTCATTTGACAAAGATATTGGTTTTATTGAATATGCATAGTCAAGATGCAATCTAAGCAACTTATCAATCATTCTAATCTCTGCATGTAATGTACAAATATGAATGTTCCTTAGAGAGATTGAGTAGAGAGATTGAGAGACTAGGATCCCATAAGCTATCCATGTTTTTGAACTTACTCAAAGCTATAGAGTTTCAGGTTGGGGCTCTTCTTGCTGGCCGCAAAGTACTCCATTCTTTGGATCCCAAGCTCTCCATGCAATAAGTACAAGGATATTTTGCATTGGCCCCATTACTTAATCCAAGAATACATTTGATAGTTTTTAAGTTAGCACTCATATGCCATTCAACATTAAAACTACTAACACCATCAACTATCAACATTTCACCTTCACTTTGAGACTTTATAATATGAGGAATACATGCATGAGAGAATAATCATTTCAAGATTTCATGACTTTCAATTGGTACTTGGGCCGCACCAATCCACCAAAGTTCCATCTCGGATTGTATCTTAAATTTTTGTTCTTGTCCCCTACCAGTACTATAATCCAATGCCTTGTTCATGATACAGATGTAGAATCTTTCTATCTTTTGTTCCTTGTGCTTCATCCAATTTTAGTGCAAACTTCAAAATACCACCACATTCTTGGACAGTAAATTTATACATATGGACCATTGCAATTTGGACTCTTTTAAGATCAATCCAAATATTATTAAATGTATTGTATTAAAAAAATGTATTTTTAAATTGTTTTTCATAGGGCATAGGTCCTTCTATATGAATATAATCCCCAAAAACATATGGAATCCTACGATTCATAGCTGTCCTAGCAATTGAAACTGTAAGAGGCCGAGGCAAACCAAATGCACTTATTCTATGACATTTAAGATTTGTAAACCACAATTTAGAGAGAGCACGATAAGCTCTACGGCTAATACCCATACTGTCACATGTCTCCACTATTTCATTTGGTTTAATAGTTCGTTTTAAATCTTTCACTAACTCTTTCAGAGTTTGCAGGCTTCTCAAGTCTACATTTTCAGGTGATTTAAGAATCCTTATAATGTCCTTCTTTGTCATGGTTTCTTTAATAAGCTTAATCCTCTCATCGTTCTCTCGAATATTAATACTTGAAATATTAGAGACACATCTCTTTGCAAGATTTAGTCTCGTTTTCTTCACCTGACTACACAAGTCCATTATATTTTTAAGTGGTCTTTTTCTTTGTCTAAATTCTATTGGAGTTTCTTTCAAAGCAGAGTAGTTTTTCTTGCAATGACTGATTAGAGTTTTCAAGATTATCAACCTTGTTCGTTAGCTCAGAAATAGTTTTTTGTGCCAATGTTAACACTTCCTTCATTTCATACATTTGTTCTGTAAATGTAAAGTATGCAGAATATAAACTCATGCAATAGCCAAGCATCCCATCACAGCCATCTCCAACATACCTTATAAAGTTGTGAATATTGTAAAAAGGAGGATGGTTACATATAGAAGGGTCCAGAGGATAAATATTTCCATCCATCCATAAGTCTACATGCTTCTTTCCTTGTAATCACAACTTGTTAGCTTCATCCTTGTCCAACTATGCTTGATGGTGTATACTCCTCTAAGATGAATAGACAGGATCTAATGAATAGTAAGTTTATACTTGTGTGGTGGGGCTGCACTCGTATTGCTAGAAGAGGTAATGGTAAACATTTTGGTAGGGAATCCTAAACGGGGCAACAATATCACAGAGAAGGAAATAAAAACCACAGGAAAGAGAGGTGCAGAAAATGAACTTCTGAGGAACACAAATGAGTGGCGTCTTTTGGTGCGAAAATTCAACATACAAGATTTTGCAATTTCCAAGAGAATAAGGCTAAAAAGGTGACACTTAACCTTCATTAAAGATTGAAGATATTAATACCCGACTTGTTAAATGAATCATATATTCTCTCATTAATCACGTCCAGGCACTCAAATTTGGAGGGTTTTTTTCTTCTAAACCTCCTCCAATTAGCGGCTTAATCATTTTCTTACAAGTGCCGTTTTAAAACGTTTTTGGCCCTAATGGATAGTCAAGCTCTTGTCACTCATCCTATTATCTACCGACATGACAGCCTGGTGTGTGTAGCTGTCAATTATGTGTGTATTCTTAATAATTTGGTACATGAATTAACCATAGTTACGTAGTCGGTGGTTAGTTAATGTGGTCATTTAGACCTAGTTCATGTTGTGTATTATTTAGTAAAGAAGAAGAAGAAGATGAATAATGAAGAACAAGTGAGCAGTCAACTCTTTGTTGCCCCTATCTCTCTCCCATTCTTCTAATATGGTATCAGAGCCAAAGAGCTTGATGTCGCAGTGAATAGGAGCTAAAAAAATGGAGGTGGAATTGACATGTATAATTAATGTTAGGATTGCCATTGCATGAGTTGAAAAATGTATGCATTTCTTGTGTGGCTCATTCAAGGCCTATTGAAGCATCAAATGGAGGATTCAACGGCCTGCAATGGATCTCAAGGAGTGAGCTAAGTCACCAACATCAATTGAAGAGTAGCAAAACATGTTTTTATCCAAGGTGGACAATACCATTAGTGGCCTTAAATCTGCGTGGCAACACATAGAGAAGGTGCATATTCAAGCAGACTGCATGGAGTTTATGGTTGATGCCATTCATAGCTACTATAGAGTAGCATCTATGTAACATCTTGAGTATTTATGAATGAGTATTTTGGATAATAACCAACAACAGAAATCAATGTGGACAATATGTAAAATGTGCAAGTTTCTTTTTGAACTATGAATATGATTTCAGCAAATCAAATAAAGAGGGTATCTTATTGAGATACTGAGGAGTAGCAATGAATGCATCAAAGCAGTCCTAGATACCGAGTAGTAGCAATGAGTAAATCAAAGAAGGAATGAAGGTCACTTAGTCTGGCTTGAAATGTACTTGTGTTGGGGGTAAAGGCGCCTCTGCTTAGCCGCGTGTGTATTATTACACTGACAGTATTCGCCATTATACACTGCAAGTGGCGGGCGCTCGTCATGTCACTTTATTCTTTATTCTTTTAGTAACAGTTTGAATAAAGGAAGGCCCGATCACACATTGTGACTGTTGGAGTTCCCATTTGGTCTCTCTCTCTTTCTTACTCTTGCTCTCCGTCATAGCTCTTCCAAGCAAGCTTCGATCCTTCTCACCTTTCAACTAGTTTCAGAGCATGGATTCATGATTACTTCAGCTTGGTTTGTGACTCCTTCAGCTTCCTACTGATTACCTACACTCATTGGGTCTCCTTCCCGACAGCCATAGCTGACTCTCTTGAGCTCCAGCTTTTCGAGCACCTACCCGATCGCTTTGGGCACCCTTACGACATTCTAACAAAGGTATCCATTCACTTGCTTCAATTTTTCATTGAAGTTGTACAGTAGGGTTTGCAAGATCAACAACAGCCATATCTCCTATCATTGGAGCTTGTTCCCACCATATCCTGCTTGAAGCCTTTGTAGGCTACCTTGGGCTTGAACTAGGCCTTCATTGGCTTAAGGTTGATCCCTCTTCCACCTGGTATAGCCTCAATAGGAGCAATATAAGCCATTAGTAAATTAGCATGAATTTGCATCTGCTTCCTGTAGCCCTTGGACAACTCTTGTTGATGACCATGGCATATCTCTACTCAATGTGGCACCCCTTTGGCAATGATGCTTGACATGTTTTGAAGCCTCCTGAGCCTTGAACACTGATCTGAGGTCTTGTAGCCCTGTTTTGAACCAGTTTATAGTAGCTTACAGACATTAAATGTTAATGCTACACTAGCAATTGATGCCTATGCTTGTTTGGTGGAGCTTCCTAGTAAGCGATTTGATGCCTATTGATGACTGATTATTGGGGGATGCAAGACATATGTATTGCCTTGAACTTGGACTAATTTTTGGACTAAAAAATCTCAGTTTTGAATAGTAAATCATTGATGTAAAATAGTGGGGTGAGTACTTCATGTTTGCCTATGCCTCTTGGAATCGAGACATGCTTTGGTGATGTACTTTGATGTATTGACCTTCAAGGATTGAATTTGAGCTTGATTTGCTCTCGGATCATTGGTTGAGCTTGAGCTCTCTTTGCATAGCATTTGGATATCTATCTTTGATGTACTTATGGCATGTACTTTACTTCGTCCGATCTTAACACGCTTGGCTTATGCCACCTATACATGCCCGTTACATTGTCTGGAGTTGGATGCTATTGAGCCTTGCTTTGGCTTGAAATTTGATTGCTCAAAGCTTACTTTGGCTTGCCAGAGTTACTGTTTGGATGTACTTGATGTCTATGGATGCTACGGAGCCTATATGCTCAGGATGTCTCACTAATGCTTGATCTTGGACACTTGTCATAGTGCACTCTTACGTGCTTTTTTTGAGCTTTCTTGCTTGACATTTATGGCTTTTGTGCTAGTGGGAGCATCTTGATACGCTTGATAGACATAGAGCAGGTGGGTTTATGCGACTTGAGCATTTGGATACTTGAGACAGGGATCTTCACCTAAATGTTGCATGATTGATATACCGTGGTCCTCATAGATGTACTTGGGTTGATTTGGGCTTTGCATTCCCTGAGCATACACCTATTTGTGCCATGTCTTGCTAGTGTTGTGTACATTTTTCCCTATTACACATGGGGTGTGTCGAATTACTGACGGATTCATTTGATATGCTTGGGTGTTTGTTCGATGTTCGTATAACTATCACATGTTGATTTATGCCCACTTGATGCTGATTATGCTTTGACAGTCACAGTGGTTGACTTGGTGCTTTCATTTTGCCTACAGTTTGCTCTCATTGTATCTAGTTGTAATTTATTACAGCAAGCAGTTATGCATGGACTGACGTGGAATTTTCATGCTAAACCATCCTGATTTTATGTATTTTTGATGGTACTTGGTGGGAAGCATCATTAGCTATTAGTTCATCGTGGTCATTTTGTCTTGGTTTTGGTGGTATTTTGGTTGTTTACAGCAGAAAACAATACACAATTTTGAACTATCACTTATTATATTTAGTTTGTTACACCTACCTACAGCTGGCAAAGACATAGCGCTGGTCGATTAGTGTAGTCGGTTATGCACTGTTTGACTTAGTAGGTCATTTTCCTTTATATTGTATCTTATCTATTGTACATTGTATGGTGTGTGGAAGAAGAAGAAGAAACCAACAAGAAAACGTTTTGGCCTCCATCTCTCTTCTTGTGTTCTTGAGTGAGCTTCCTCTTGTGTATACAGTGTGTATTTGGCGCAACAGCTCAATCAACCCCCCCCACCACACGATTCTTGACATGGTATCAGAGTCGTGCCACTGAGAGAGGATGATTTCGAAGGCTGAAGTGAAGGAGAAGAAGCAAGGTTCGAGCAAGCAAGCAACGGATAAGAAGCTCTCCCATTCTTCCACTCTCTCTCTTGGATAGTGCATGTGGAGGCACCGAAAGCAAGGTCGAGCAAAAATCTCAGATTGCTGTGAGATTTGGTGTACGAGCAGATTATTGTATATTCTGCAGATGGACCCTTAAGGATTTCCTACAATTATTTTAGGCGTTTGAGGCTGTTTCAGGCCCCGTTTTAGAGCCGCAAGGTTGCGGACAACAATTTCAGGGTACACTGTGATTTCGACTATATTGACCGAAAGTGGGTATGTAGGTTACAAGTTACGAATCTGTAATTTTTGAGGTTTTTTCCGGTAGCAAACATAAGGTTTATCTGCAAACAGGTTGCAGATTACATGTACTATTGAGCAATCAGTGAAAAAGGTTGCTTGGTGTATTGCTGTGCACGTGTTATGGAAGATTGCAGAAGACTAGCTTGGTGTGTTATATCCTTGTTTGTGATAGTGGCAGAGAACAGTGGAAATTCCATTATTGAGAAGCTCGACAAGAACAACTATCCTTCATGGAAGTTCCGTGTGACGAACTTCCTCATTGGAAAGGGCCTTTATGAATTTGTTTCAGGTAAAGAAAATGAGCTAGAGCTGGGTATCCCTTCGATTACAGATGAGTTAAAAACATGGAAAGAGTGGAATGAGAAAGAAAAAAAGATGATGTACTGGCTATCTGCAGTTATTAATAATACTATACTGGGACATATCACGAATGCAGAAACTTCACATGCAGCTTGGACAATTTTTGAGAGCATATTGTCAATAAATACAAAGGCACGAAAGATTCAACTCAAGCAAGAGTTGAATGCCTTGAAGAAAGGAAAAATGTCTGTCAATGAGTATGTTTTGAAGGTGAGGAGCATTGTAGATGCGTTAGTAACGATTGATGCAATGTCGGATGATGATGATTTGGTTTCATCCACTCTGAGTGGCCTTAACAATGAGAAGGCATGGAAATCATTTGTTACTTCAGTATATGTACGGAAGCCATTTCCAGAGTTTGATGAGCTAATCTCTCTCATGATTACTAAAGAGATCAATATGCAGGGTGATTCTTCTGAAAGAAATGGTGAACATGTCCAAGCATTTTACTCGAGTTCAGGAAGGGAACGTGGTAGATCCTCTTCGAGAGGCCGTAGTATGGGACGTGTTGGCGATAACCAATAAAACAGGTTCAATCAACAGTTTGGTGAAATGCAAGTTTCTAGAGGCAGAGGAAACTTTAGAGGCAGGGGGAGCTCTAGAGGAAGGAGTGGATGGAAGAATAGAGGTTCTGATAATTCCGCTATTGTTTGCCATTATTGTGGCAAAACAGGCCATATTGCAGCCCATTGCTATGCAAAGAAGGATGATATTCGCAGTGGTAAATTGCAGCAAGGAAACTATGCATCATCTTCACGACAGAATGAAGACAAAAATGAGCGTTTGTTTGTTATGCAACATATGATGAATGCAGTTACAGGAAAGGGGATACATGATGATGTATGGTATGTTGATTCAGATGCATCTAATCACATGACCAGTCATGTTGAATGGTTTGGAGAGATGCAAGACTTACAAAACCCAGGTTATGTGCAGACGGGTGATGATTCATGCCACCCAATTTCACACATTAGAAAGGTTCCCTTGTCCTTGTATGATGGCCAGACAAAGAGTTTGACAGATGTATTGCATGTGCCATCAATTACAAAGAATCTAGTATTTGTTGGCCAAATGGTAGAGCAAGGGTTGCAGGTCCGACTCAATGCAAAAGGTTGTTTTGTAGAAGACTTTAATGATAAGTGCAGGTTGGTCGCAAAAGGAAGTAGAGTTGGCCGAATATTCACCTTAGATGCTGGAATTCCTGCAATGGATGCTGCTATGTATGCTAAAGGAAAAGGAGTAGTTGTAGATATTAAAATATGGCATAAATGTATTGGACATGCAAATGTGCAAAGGTTGAAATTAATGCAATCCAGAGGATTGGTTACAGGGTTGCCTTCTTTTACAGTTGCAGAATTGCATAAAGTCTATGAAGCATGCCAGTTTGGTAAGCAGGCAAGACAACCCTTCCCACATGATAGAGAAGTGAGTAGAAAAATACTTGATGTAGTGCATACTGATGTTTGAGGGCCTACACAGAATGTATCTCTTGGTGGTAGCAAATAATTTGTCACATTTATTTATGATTGTTCAAGGAAGTTATAGGTATACTTTATGAAGGAAAAAAGTGATGTGTTTGAGCACTTCAAATCTTTTAAGGCGGCTGTTGAAACAGAAACAGGCTTAAAAGTAAAGTGCTTGAGATCAGATGGAGGGGGAGAGTATCTCTCTAATGAGTTCAGTGGCTTCTTGAGGACTCATGGGATAAAGAGGCAATTTACTTGCAGGTATACCCTATACTAAAATGGTGTTGCAGAAAGAAAAAATAGGCATATTGCAAAAGTTGCACGAGCATTAATGGTTGAAAAGAATATGCCCAAAAATTTTTGGTCTGAGATTGTCCATACTGTTGTTTACATTATGAACACAACTCCCAAAGCTGCAGTTCATGGGATGACTCCTGAAGAATGCTTTACTTGCAACAAGCCTGATGTATCGCACTTGAAGATATTTGGCTATGTTGCATACGTTCATGTGCCATATGAGCTATGGAAGAAGCTTGATCCAAAGGCAAAAAAATGTGTTTTTATTGAATACTCTTTAGAGCAAAAAGGGTATCGCTGTTATAACCCTGTCTCAAAAGTGAGTTTAGACTGAGCAGGGATGTTATCTTTGATGAGATGGGAAGTTGGTATACACCTGCTGGTGATGTTTTGGATGATGATAATGATCAGGACAGCTATGTGTAGAAAGATAAACAAGAATCACGGAGTCTTAGTGGACCAAAAACATCATCTGGTACTACACCTACAGTGAGCCCTTGGTCTGGGAGACTAAGGAGTAGCCCCACATCTTTAGGTGGATCTATAAGTGCTGCAGGGAAGGACAAAGGAAACAAGAAAGTGCTGGATCGTAATGATGCATCTACCAGTCATTTGGGATTTGATGGAGATTCCAGTGGTTTAGAGAATTTGGATGATGAGCTTAGTATTCCTTCAGTCAAGACACCAGGTGTACAGAGAGCTCATAGTAATGTAAAGGCTCCATTGAGTGATCCGGTGATACGCAGATCTAGCATGGTCAAATACCCTGTTAAAAGATTTGGTTTTGAAGGTTATGTAGCTCACCATTATGCTTATATGGTGAAACTAGTTGAGGATGTTGAGCCCACTTGTTTTGAGGATGCTGTTGGTCATGCTCATTGGGATGCAGCAATGGATGAGGAGATGGCTGCATTAGAAGCCAATATGACTTGGGATTTGGTACCCTTACCTAAGGGTAAGAAAGCTATTGGCTGTAAGTGGGTTTACAAAGTCAAGTATAATGCAGATGGTTTAGTTAACAAGTATAAGGCTAGGCTTGTTGCAAAAGGCTATGCTCAAACATATGGCATAGATTATGAAGAGACATTTAGTCCAGTTGCTAGGATGGCAACTATTAGGTGTGTGATTGCCTTGGCAGCAGCCAAAGGTTGGAGTTTGCAGCAAATGGATGTTAAGAATGCCTTCTTGCATGTTGAGTTGCAAGAAGAAGTGTTTATGGAGTAGCCAATAGGTTATGAAGATTTAGAGCATCCCACATATAGGTGACAGTGATAATGGATTGCTGAAGTTAAGGACTTCTTGAAGAAGAAGTTTGAGATGAAAGATTTGGGTGAATTGAGATACTTTCTTGGTATTGAGGTGATTAGATGTGATGATGGTATATGGCTATCCCAAAGGCAATATGGCTTGGATATGTTATCCAAGTATGGTATGACGGCATGTAAGCCTCTTTCAGTACCATTGGAGCAAAATGTGAAGCTGAGTGCTAATGTTAGGCATGAGATAGAAGACCCTACTATGTTCAGGAGGATAGTAGGGAGTTTGATTTACATGACTATCACAAGGCCAGACTTGAGCTATGCTGTTGGCCTTGTCAGTCAGTTTATGCAGATGCCTAGAAAGCCTCATTTGGATGCAGTTAGACATATAATGAGGTATGTGAAGTCCACTTTACATTATGGACTTTTTTATGAGGCAGGTAAGGACGTACAGGTCTTTGGATACATAGATGCAGATTGGGCTGGTAGCATGTCAGACAGAAGATCTACAAGTGGATTCATGTTTTCCCTTGGTAGTGCAGCAGTTAGTTGGAGCAGCAAAAAGCAACCTATAGTTGCTTTATCGAGTATAGAGGCTGAGTATAGAGGTGCCGCTATGGCAGCATGTGAGGTGGTATGGCTGCAAAAGTTATTAGGTGATTTGGACATGCAGGGAGATGGTTTAGTTGTCATTCATTGTGACACCATGAGTAGCATACAGCTAGCTAGGAATCCAGTGTTCCATGCTAGGACAAAACACATTGAGGTACACTACCACTTTGTGAGAGAGAAGGTACTTGCAGGAGAGATTGACTTGGTATATGTTAGCACACAGGATCGGATAGCTGATATTTTCACAAAGGCATTGGGTGTAGAGAAGCTTCGAAAGTTCTGAAGCTTACTTGGAGTTGCAGAGATAGAGTTGAGCTTGAGGGGGAGTGTTGAGATGGCAAGCTCAACACGTACGGACATTGATGATGGACTGCCTGGCTAGATGGGTCCGCACGTCTACACTTAGCATGTTGGTGGTCATTATGATACTCATATGGCCACTGACTTATCACTTATTATATTTAGTTTGTTACACCTACCTACAATTGGCAAAGACATAGCGCCAGTCGATTAGTATAGTCGGTTATGCACTGTTTGACTTAGTAGACCACTTTCCTTTATGTTGTATCTTATCTATACTTTGTGTACATTGTAAATGTGTGGAAGAAGAAGAAGAAACTAGCAAGAAAACGTTTTGACCTCCATATCTCTTCTTGTGTTCTTAAGTGAGCTTCCTCTTGTGTATACAGTGTGTATTTGGTGCAGCAACTCAAGCAAGCCCCCCATCACGCGATTCTTGACAGAGTTATGCAATGAGATGGGCAAAGAGAAAGGTAAAGACAAAGCATAGGAAAAGTCCTCTGATCACAACATTATACATGCAAAATCTAGAGTGAAAATTGAGATAAATGTCATGTAGATTGATGACTCCGATGGGGAGTATATACTTGCAGCTAGTTCTTGTGATGCTATGGCATTGATCGAGGTTCACTCTATGTATGCAGAGTGCTGGCTTTCGGATTTTGGTGCCTCATTTCATGTTACACCATGCCATGAGTGGTTCCATTCCTACCTCACCGTCTCTAGTTCAGTTCGCTTGGGTGATGATAGGTTACTTGCTATTGTTGGTATTGGGGGATGTACGGCTATAGTTCTCTACCGGTAGTACTTTTCTGTTATAGGTTGTATGTCACGTACTTGCGCTTACACATAGTCTTATGTTTGCAGGGTAGCTTGATGATGCTCGATTTCATGTTTCATTTTTGGATTCTTCCTGAAAGATCACATGTGGCAAACTTGTGCTTCCTAGAGGTGCCAAGGCTGGCAGCCTCTATCCTCTTGTAGTTGATGGGTTCTCTGTTGACCATGTTTTGTCAGTGGGTTCCATCCCACATGTATCTCTTGGGCAAGCTTGTCTGGGCCATATGTCCTTGAAGGGAATGAAAATGCATTTTGGTTTTTGCAGTATGTACCGCCCCTTGACTATGCATGTTTTGATTCATGTGAGCATTGTATTTATGGCCGATAGACTAGGAATACGCATAAGAAGTTTGGTAGGACACGCATGAGTGAGCCCTTGGCATTGGTACATTCGAATGTCTATGGGCCCATGCCCTATCAGTCTATGGGTGGTGCAAAGTATTTTGTGACGTTTATTGATGATTTTTTGAGTAAAGTTTGGGCATCCCATTAAGCTTAAGTCAAATGTCTTGGTTGTGTTTTAGAGATGGCTTGCATTGGTTGAGAACTAGATTGGGCATAGGATGAAATGCCTTCAGGCTGACAATGGGGGAGAATATGTGTCATGTGCCTTTGAGCAGCTATGTGATGAGAGGGGTATTAAGCATCAGTTAATTGCCCTGTATACCCTACCCTAGAATGGTTTGACTGAGCGAATGAATAGAACCATCCAAGAGCATGTACGCAATATGCTTAGCCATGCAGGCCTACCACAGAGCTTTTTGGCTGAGGCAGTTAGTATAACTATGCATATCATAAATAGATCACCTTCCAGTGGTTTGGATTTTCAGGTTGTAGAGGAGGTATGGACTGGAAAACCTCCGTCTTATGCACATCTACGTGTCTTTGGATGTGAGGCATTCTACCATGTGCCCAAGGACAAGCGTAGTAAGCTGGATCTCAAGAGTGTCAAATGCATTTTCCTTGGTTATGGAGATGCAGGCAAGATGGGATATCGCCTTTGGGATCCACACACATGGAAACTCATTAACAGCCATGATGTAGTCTTCCATGAAGACAAGATGCATCAGAAACTTGAGCAGGTGGTAGAGATATACAGGGTTATATTCCAGGAGGAGCCCCGTGCTCCAGTACCGGCTATATAGCTAGGTGGTTAGCATCCTACAGTAGCAGTTGGTACACATGGCCAAAGTGTTGGATAGGCATCAGAGCCTACTATGAGACGGTCTACAAGAGATAGATGTCCACCTGATAGATTTGAGCTGTCGATGCATGATATCTTGGTTACAAATGTAGAAGAGCCTCTCACCTATGCTGAGACTATGCGCAGGGGTGACAATCACTCCTGGGATTTGGTTTCCTTGCCTGTTGGCAACCTGCCATGCGAATGGGTGTACAAGCTGAAAAGTACCCTTGGACATCCCAAGCTGGCTTATAAGGCAAGACTTGTTGGTAAGGGTTTTAAATAGGAGCATGAAGTTGATTTTAATGAAGTCTTTTCTCATGTGGTCAAGATGACCATCCCACACTTGGTTTTTTTCTTAGTCATGTAGTTTGACTTGGATATGTATCAGATGGATGTCAAGACTGTATTCTTGTATGGGGATTTGCATGATGAGATTTACATGGATCAGCCTAAAGGCATTGCAAAACCTGGCAGGGAGCAGCTAGTGTGCAAGTTGAAGAAAAGTCTTTATGGCCTGAAGCAGGCACCTAGGGAGTGGTATCATAAGTTTGATGCCTTTATGCAGTCACAGGGCTACAATAGGAGTGCTATGGATCTGTGTCTTTACATGAAGAAAACCCGTGATGGCTCATTGCTTATTTTGGTCCGTTATGTGGATGATATGCTCATAGTAGGGAAAGCTCATGATGAGATGGATGCTCTTAAATCTCAGCTGAAGAAGAGCTTTGAGATGAAGGATTTGGGATAGGCCTCTCACATTCTTGGTATGTGCATTAAGCGGACATGCATCAGGGACTACTCTATCTCTCACAGAGGGAGTATATTTATAAAGTCCTTGAGTGTTTCCACATGTAGGATGTGAAGCCTATTGGCTGTCCATTACCTTCTTATGTGAAGGTCTCACAAGCCAATTGTCCGCAGAAAAATGAGTAGAGGGCCAAGATGGCCAGGATCCCTTATGCATCAGCCGTGGGTAGTTTGATGTGTGCCATGATAGTCACTCATCCATATATTGCCTTTGCAGTTGGTTGTGGCATGCTATATGGCTACACTAGACAAGAAGCATTGGGATGCTGTGAAGGGTATCATGGATACTTGAAGGGCACAACAGATATGTGTATTTACTATGGTAGCCAGGATATAGGAGTTGTGGGGTACATAGACTCCAATTATGTAGGACATGTAGATAGTAGGAAGTCCACTTCTGACTATGTATTCACCTATGATGGAGGTGTTGTCTCTTGGATGTCCAGGGTTCAGAAGTGTACGTCTCTCTCTACCACTAAGGCCAAGTATGTTGTAGCCACTGAGGCTTGCAAGGAGGCCATATGGTTGGGGCGTTTGGTTCATGACCTTGGGATTGATATTATACATACGTTGCATTCGGATTTTGTGAGTGCTATTTAGCTAGCCAATAATCCAGTCTTCCATGCGAAGAAGAAACACATTGAGGTGAGGTATCACTTCATACGTGGGGTTGCGGAGGACAAGTCTCTTGACCTTGTCAAGATCTCCACTGATGAAAATCCTGCAGATCTACTCACGAAAAGCCTCACCACTAAGTGCTTTGTCTTCCTCAGGAGATTGATGGGCATCGGATGAGATGATGTTTTTCCTCATCCTATTGTACATGTGTACATTGTACTGTCTTTTCTTTTTCTTTTTCACTCCTCACTGGGGCAGATTCGACTTTAAGTGGGAGGTTGTTGCGGGTAAAGGAACCTCCGCCTAGCCGCCCGTGTATTACTACATTGACAGTACCCGCCATTGTACACTGCAGGTGGCGGATGCCCGTCATCGTCACTTTATTCTTTATTATTTTAGTGACAGTTTGAATAAAGGAAGGCCTGATCACACGTTGTGAGTGTTGGAGTTTCCATTTGGTCTCTCTCTCTTTCTTTCTCTTGCTCTTCCAAGCAAGTTTCGATCCTTCTTACATTTCAACCTAATGCTCTCTTTGCATTGAAAATGATAATGGCAGCCCATTGTTAATGAATGCTAAAACTGCAGAGGATACAATGATTGACAGTGATCATGGCAACATGTTTGGTTGGTTAAGAATTTGTGGAAGCTATTGAGCTAGCTCCATGTGCACTGCATAGACATACTACTGTCATAATCTTGGAACAACATGAGTCTTGGAGTTCTGGAGTTATAGGAGCATGCATTGATGTCTAATCATGCATGGATAAGGTCACATGGTTATTGTATGGCTTATGGAAAGTTGTGAGCATTAAATGCTTAGATCTAAAGGTACAAATTCATGCAAGGTGCTATCTTGAAATTTGACAGCTCATAATTGATAATCCATTAATGCTTGTGTCATTGCTATATGTATTGGGGATGTCTTATGGTATGTTATGAGTTGCAAATGCTCAAAGTTTGGACAAATTTACTACTGGTTATAGTAAGGTGTTGGCTAGTTACTGTCAATGGGAAGATTATGTGTCATCTCTACTTGATGTATATGCAACCTATGATGCCGGGTTGGATAGGTATCAACTACCACATGGAGTGATAACTATCTGAGATGTTTTGTGATTGTTTTGAGGTTTTAATACCCTTATTTAAAGCAAAGAATTCATTGCTAGTCATAACAGAGAACTAGCTGAAAACTATCCATTATGGCCATTGAAAACTAAGTAAGAATTGATGCTTGAATGCCTGGCTGTTGATCTCCAAATGTATTGGCATATGTCTACTATGCTTGGAGAGGTTTTTTGAGCTGAGAATACTCTGATTTGTGCATAGTTAATGCTATTGGTTACAGAATGTTTGTCATTGAATGCTGTGTATACCTACATGTCTACTAATTAAACAATGCTATTTGCTTAGAATGCCATTACATCTAAATGCTTTGCCACATGTTTGGAAATGTATGACATGATACTGAGATAAAATCCATTGGTTGTTGCAAAGTTCTTGACAATTATTTTCTCTAGGACCGAAATTGTCCTGCATAAACAGTGACTAGTAGACACTTGATTAGTGAAAAGTTGACTTGGTTGAAGAATACATTGAAAAAATGGAAAATGCTGAGAGGGGTGATAACATTACACAAATAGTTGGCGAGAAATTAGACAATAACAACTATTCTATTTGGAAGTTTCGGATGGAGAACTTTCGATCAAAAAGGACTATTGGGACTTAGCCATAGGTGTTGAAGCTGAACTTGAGCTTCCAAACAAAAATCCTATTATTGAATAGAGATAGGCACATCGAGCATGGATGGAAAGAGCTCAAAGAGTGTTGCATTGGAGTTGTCTTTGTGCATCTCTGACGCAATGGTCATGTATATAATGAATTGCAAATCACTAGGGATGCCTGAAATATTTTGATGTGATATCATAGCACAACCACTAGCACTTGCAAAATCCAACTAAAGTAGAAGTTCAAACTATGGATAGGAAAGGTCAATGCATAGAGGATTATGTGATTGAAATCAAGACTATTGCAAATCAGCTAGCTCTAGTAGGAATTGAAGTTGCTGATGAGGATTTAGTGGTTGGTACCCTGAATGGTTTGGGACATGAGTACAAATCTTTTGACACATCTATATCAGTGAAAGCTGAGATGCCAGATTTCAATGAGCTTGTGTCATTGCTCATACATGAAGAAGTCAAATTGGGGTTACTTACTAAATCAAGTAGCTCTAAAAGTGAAGATGCAATGTTCTATTCTATCAACGAGGCCGTGGCAGCCATGGAAGAGGGTTTGCTCATGGAAGAGGAACACTATAGAATGACCAAAAATTTGTACCTCTATTGCATGTACCCTCTATTACCAAAAATTTGTTGTTAGTGGGATAGATAATAGAGCAAAACTTGCAGGTTCACTTTAATAAGCATGGCTACCTTATAGAAGAGTTTGGTAATGGTTGCAAACTCATTGCTCAAGGCAATAGACATAGCACAATGTTCACATTGGATGCTACATTACCTTAGCTAAAATAAAAAATGTTTGCACATGGTTAGGGCACTGTTAGAGACTTAAGGATTGGACATGTAAATATTCAACAATTGTAAACTGTGCAAAGAAAGCAGCTCGTGATAGGTTTGCCAAAGTTTGCATACAGTGAGATCCGTCATGTCTGTGATGCATGCCAATTTGGCAAAAAATCTTGCTTTTTGTTTGCAAAGCATATCCAGAATAGGTCGAGGCCATTACAGTTGATACATTCTGATGTATGGAGACTAGCCCATAATGTATCCCTTGGTGGATCCAAGTATTACGTAACTTTCATAGATGATTTCACTAGGTATACTTGAGTGTATATCTTAAAACAAAAGGATGAAGTGTTTGCTGTCTTTAAAGATTCCAAGAGACAAGCTGAGAACTTGGAGTTTGATTGCTTTATCTCATGTTTGAGATTTGACAGTGGTAGGGAATATGTATCTAATGAGTTTGACAGATGCTTAGCCAAAAATGGCATTCGCAGGTTGCTCACATACAATTACACTCCACAACAGAATGGAGTGGCTAAAAGAAAAAACAAGGTGCTTATGGAGACTATTCCTGAAATACTGAATGAAAAGAACATGCTACTGAGCTATTGGGCTGAGGCTATTATGACAACCATGTATGTGCCAAATTGAACTCCCACTGCAGTTATACATGATATAACCCCATGCAAGAAACTCTATGGGTACAAGCCAGACATGAGTCACATGAAAGTTTGTGGCTACATTGCCTATGTTCATATCCCTGATAAGAAGAGAAAGAAATTGGATACCAAAGCACACAAGTGTGTGCTCATTGGTTATGTGTAGGAGTGAAAGGCATGTAAATATTATGACTTGTCTACTAGAGAGACACTATTCAACAGAGATGTCATATTTTATGAAATCACTTCTTGGTATGCATCATCTACTATTGTGCCTACTGATATGCCTTCAGAATGTGGTTTTAATGCTATTCTGAATCAACTGAGTGCTTCTTTGTTCGGGTCTATAGGTGATATATCTTCTAGTGGTGCTGGCAGATTGAGATGTTCTACAAAGCATCACCATCCATTGACAACACTATGTTAGTGAGGGGGAGAAATAAGGTAGAAAGTGGAGGAAAATAAATAACTTCTAATGATATTCTTGGTATGATAACTTTTAGTTATGATTTGGCTGATAGCCTTGATAGGGAACTTGGAATTCCATTTGTCTATACTCCAGGTGTTAAGCAAAGCAGGTATGTTCTACCTCATGAAAGAGGGGAATCAAAGAGTGCACCACAATTGAGACACTTGCAGAGAGTGAGATACCCAGTTGATCAACTCACATACAATGGATAATCTATGAAGCATTATGCATACATGACTAAGGTCATGGAGTACAAACAACCTGCTACATTTGTTGAAACTGTCATGGATATGAATTGGTAAAGCCATGATTGAAGAAATGGCTACATTGGCTAAAAATGGGACTTGGAAGCTTGTTCCATTGCATGAAGGCAAGAACACTATATGCTGTAAATGGGTATATGAAGTGAAATGAAAGTATGATATGGCAACATAGAGAGATACAAGGCTAGGTTGGTTGCCAAAGGATGTGCTCAGTTATTAGCAATATGCTTTAGATTATGAAGAAACTTTTAGCCTTGTTACCAAGATGGCAACCATTAGATTTGTTATTGCATTGGATGTAGCAAAGGGCTGGAAACTACAACAGATGGATGTAAATAATGCATTCTTGAATAGTGACTTGGAAGAGGATGTATTGATGGATTAGCTAGAGGGGTATGTACACCTGCAAATTTCTAATTATGTGTATAAGTTGAAGAAAACTCTTTATGGGCTAAAACGCGCTCCAAGAACCTGGCATGCATGCATTGGTAGTTACGTGTAGAGTCTTGGTTTTATAGTTGGTAGGGCTTATCAAAATTTGTTTACTAAAAAGACATATATAGGTTTGGTTATGCTAGTCATCTATGTGGATGATCTCATTATTATAGGTGATGATAATAGTGGAATACATGCTGTGATGACTATGCTGAAATCAAAGTTTGACATGAAAGATTCAGGTGAGTTAAAATAGTTTTTGGGCATTGAAATGGTAAAATTTGCCAATGGAAATTGTCTAATGTAGAGACAATATGCATTGGAAATGTTGAAAAAGAATGGCATGACAGAGTGTAAACCACTTGATACTCCTTTGGATCAGAATACTAAATTGGATGTAGACATTGGAGCTGAGATTGTAGATGTTACTATGTACATGTAGATGGTTAGAAGTTTGATATACTTGACTACCACTAGGCCTGATCTGAGCTATGCAGTTGGGCATATTAGTCAGTTTATGCAAAAGCCTAGGAAACCACATTTGGATGCAATAAGAAGGATCATGCGATATGTCAAGGAAATGGTATACTATGGGCTATTTTATGACAAAGATGAGGACCTGAAGCTCATTGGATACATTGACGTAGACTGGGCAGATGTCCTTATGATCACCGATCTACTAGTAGCTACACATTCAGTTTTAGTAGTGGGATGATTAACTGGAGTAGCAAGAAGCAATTGATTGTTACACTATCTATTACTATTGAAGTAGAGTATAGAGGTGCTACTTTAGCCACATGTGAGATTGCATGGTTGCTTAAGTTGATGTGGTTGATTTGGATATGTAGGTAGTAGCTCCACGGACATTATATTGTGATAACATGAGTAGTGTACTTCAGGCAACAAATCCTATTTACCATACCTGAATGAAGCATATGGAGGCACACTATCATTTCATTCTTGAGATGGTACTTGCAAGAAAAGTGGATCTTCTGCTAGATGATCTAGTAGATATCTTTACCAAGTCACTAGGTAAAGATAAGTTTAGTTACTTCTTAGACAACTACATGAAGTACAATACCTCACTTGAGCTTGAGGGGGAGTGTTGAGATAGTCAAGCTCCCATCACTCATCTGCTACCTACCAACATGAAAACATGGTGTGTGTAGTTGTTAATCATGTGTGTATTCTTAATAAGTTGGTACGTGACTTAACTATAGTTAGGTAGTCGGTGGTTAGTTAGTGTGGTCACTTAGACCTAGCTCATGTTGTGTGTTATTCAGTCAAAAAAAGAAGAAGATGAATAATGAATAACAAGAGAGTAGTCAACTCTTTGTTGCCCCTATCTCTTTCCCATTCTTCTAACACTACACTAGGAAGTAGACAATGTAAGTTAACAAAGAATGATTGATACATCCTCACTAGAAAGCTTAGGTTGGTACATGAGCATGTCTTCTTTTTCTTGCAGTCTTAAAACTCTAATGAATACAAAGTGTGGAAGGTGAGAAGGATCAAAGCTTGCTTGGAAGAGCTATGGCGGGAGAGCAAGAGCAAGAAAGAGAGAGAGACCAAACGGGAACACCAACAATCACAATGTGTGACTGGGCCTTCCTTTATTCAAATTGTCACTAAAAGAATAAAGAATAAAGTGATGGTGATAGGCGCATGCCACCTGCAGTGTGTAGTGGCGGGTACTGTTAGTGTAGTAATACATGGGCGGCTAGGCAGAGGTGCCTTTACTCCCAACAATCTCCCACTTAAAGGCACATCTGTCCCAGTGAGGAGTGAAAAGAAAAAGGAAAGATAGTACAATGTACACATGTACAATAGGATGAGGAAAAACATCATCTCATCCAATGCCCATCAATCTCCTGAGGAAGGCAAAGCGCTCAGTAGTGAGGATTTTCGTGAACAGATCTATAGGATTTTCATCAGTGGAGATCTTGACAAGGTCAAGAGACTTGTCCTCCATGACCCCACGTATGAAGTGATACCTCACCTCAATGTGTTTCGTCTTCACATGGAAGACCGGATTCTTGGCTAGCTAAATAGCACTCATACAATCCGAATGCAACGTAGGTATAATATCAATCCCAAGGTCATGAACTAAACGGCCCAACCATATGGCCTCCTTGCAAGCCTTAGTGGCTGCAACATACTTGGTCTCAATGGTAGAGAGAGCCGTACAATTTGGAACCTTGGACATCCAAGAGATAGCACCTCCAGCATAGGTGAATACAAAGCCAGAAGTGGACTTCCTACTATCTGCATGTCCTACATAATCGGAGTTTGTGTACCCCACAACTCCTATATCCTGGCTGCCATAGCAAATACACATATATATTGTTCCCTTCAAGTATCTCACGATACCCTTCATAGTATCCCAATGCTTCTTGCTTGGTGTAGCCATATAGCATGCCACAACACCAACTGCAAAGGCAATATCTGGACGAGTGGCTATCATGGCACACATCAAACTACCCACGGCTGATGCATAAGGGATCTTGGCCATCTCGGCCCTTTGCTCATCTATCAGTAGATAACTGGCCTGTGAGACCTTCACATAAGAAGGTAATAGATAGCCAATAGGCTTCACATCTTGCATGTGGAAACACTCAAGGACTTTGTGAATATACTCCCTCTGTGAAAAGTAGAGTAGTCCCTGATACCTGTCGCGCTTAATGCGCATACCAAGAATGTGAGAGGCCTATCCCAAATCTTTCATCTGAAAGCTCTCCTTCAGTTGAGATTTAAGAGCATCCATCTTATCATGAGCTTTTCCGACTATCAACATATCATCCACGTAAAGGACCAAAATAAGCAATGAGCCATCACGGACTTTCTTCATGTAAAGACACAGATCCATAGCACTCCTATTGTAGCCTTGTGACTGCATAAAGGCATCAAACTTATGATACCACTCCCTAGGTGCCTGCTTCAACCCATAAAAACTTTTCTTCAACTTGCACACTAGGTACTCCCTACCAGGTTCTGCAAAGCCCTTAGGCTACTCAATGTAAATCTCATCATGCAAATCCCCATACAAGAATGCAGTCTTGACATCCATATGATACATGTCCAAGTCAAGCTGCGCGACTAAGGCCAAGCCAAGTGACTAAGGCCAAAATCAAGTGAAGGGTGGTCATCTTGACCACATGAGAAAAGACTTCATCAAAGTCAACTCCATGCTTTTGTTTAAGACCCTTAGCAACAAGTCTTGCCCTATAATCCGCCTCGGGGTGTCTAGGGGTATTATTTAGATTTTACACCCATTTGCATGGCAAAGCCTTCTTGCTGTTAGGCAATGCAACCAAATTCCAAGTCATATTCTTATGTAAGGAGTCTATCTTAGACTGCATAGTCCTCTCCAAGGAGTGACTATCACCCCTATGCATAGCCTCATCATAGGTGAGAGGCTCTCTTGCATATGTAACCAAGACATAATTCATCAAGGGTTCAAATTGATTAGAAGGACGTCTAGCTCTAGTAGACCGTCTCACTGTAGGCTCTACTACATGTCTAGTATCCTGTCCAACACCCTAGCCATGTGTACCAATTGTTGCTGTGCAGGCTGTCCAACTGGCTGTGCAAGAACACGTGGCTTCTCCTAGAATATAACCCTGTGTATCTCTACCACCTTCAGGTTGCCTATGCATCTTGTCTTCATGGAAGACTACATCACGGTTGCGGATGACTTTCCGTGCCTGCGAAGGATCCCAGAGGTAGTAACCCATCTCACTTGCATCTCCATAGCCAAGGAAAATGCAATTTTGACACTCTTAGGATCCAACTTAGTCCACTTGTCCTTGGGCATATGGCAAAATGCCTCACATCCAAAGACACATAGATGTGCATAAGACGGAGGTTTCCTAGTCCATACCTTCTCTGCAACCTAGAAATCCAAACCATTAGAAGGTGATCTATTGATGACATGCATAGCTGTACTGACTACCTCAGCCCAAAAACTCTGTGGTAGGCCTGCATGGCTAAGCATATTGCGTACACAATCCTGGATGGTTCTATTCATTTGCTCAGTCAAACCATTCTGGGGTGGGGTATAGGGGGCGGCATTCAAGTGACACTTAATATCCCTCTCGTCACATAGGTGCTCAAAGGCATGTGACACATATTCTCCCCCATTGTCAGTCCTAAGGTATTCCACAGTCTGTTTCTCAACCAATGCAAGCCATCTCTGAAACACAACCAAGACATCTGACTTAAGCTTAATGGGGTAACCCTAGACTTTACGTGAAAAATTGTCAATGAACGTCACAAAATATTTTGCACCACCCACAGATTGGGCCTATATACATCCGAATGTACCAATGCTAGGGGCTCACTCATGCATGCCTTACCAGACTTCTTATGCATATTCCTAGTCTGTCTGCCATAAAGACAATGCTCACGTGAATCAAAACGTGCATAGTCAAGGGGGGCGGTAAGCACTGCAAACCAAAAAGCATTTTCATTCCCTTCAAGGACATATGGCCCAAACGGACATGCCAAAGAGATACATGTGCAATGGAACTGACTAAAAAAACATGGTCAACAGAGGACCCATCAACTACAAGAGGATAGAGGCTGCCAGCCTTGGCACCTCTAGTAAGCACAAGTCTGCCACAGGTGATCTTCCAGGCATAATTCCAAAATGAAACATGAAATCCAGCATCATCAAGCTACCCTACAGACATAAGACTGTGTGTAAGCGCAAGTACATGACATACATCCTGTAACAGAAAAGTATTGCTAGTAGAGATTTGCAGTCGTATATCCCCAATGCCAACAATAGCAAGTGACTTATCATCACACCCAAGCAAACTGAACCAAAGACAATGCGGTAGGAATGGAACCACTCATGATAGGGTGTAACATGAAATGAAGCACCAAAATCCAAAATTCAGCACTGCGCATACATAGATTGAACCTCGGTCAACGGTGTAGCATCACAAGAACTAGCTGTAAGTATGTATTCCCCATCTGAGTCATCAGTCTGCATGACATTTATCTCCTCGATTGTAACACTAGATTTCGCAGGTATAATGCTACGATTAGAGGACTTTCACTATACTTTGTCTTTCCCCTTCTCTTTGCGCTTCTCATTGCGCAACTCATGACACTGTGGGCATATGTGACCCTTCTTGCCGCAATGATGACATGTCACATTAGCATTTCTTCCACGAGACTTGCTACGTGACTTATCATGCGACTTAGACCTAAACTTTTGCGAGTCTCTGCCACATCCATACCCACGGTCATTCTTTCCATTACCATCTCTACCTCTAACAGTCAAAGTATGCGACGCACAAGAGGCATCCAAGTTCTTACGGTTGATCTCTTCCTGTAGAAGAGCACTCTCTACATCACGCAAGTTCAAAATAGTAGCAGGAGCACATAAGGTCATGCGGAATACATCCCATGGCTCACTCGGAGTTCCAAGCAAAAACAATGGAGTAACCTCATCATTAAAGGTAATTCCCCTGTGAAGTCAAGTTCTTGAGAATAGCATGGAACTGGCTCAAATGAGTAGACATTGTCATATTCTCCTTCATGCGTAGGTCCATAAGCTACTTCAGCCAATACATCTGACTTGTTGATTCATCAAGTCACATATCTCTTCTTCATGTGTGATATTCGTTCCTATACCACCTTCCAAAAAAGAGGGATTCCTAGGATATACACCATATTATTATCATAATGAGTATGAGGAACATCATTTGGATAAAACCACATCATCTATGCCTTTGGGCCACCATTTCCTTGATGTTGTCTTTCGAAGAAGAAGCTTAGAGCCATGATACATTGCAAGAAATTTTATAGTATCTTGCCATATTTGGTCTTGTCTCCAATCAGTTCCATACACTTTATTGTGCAAACTAGTGGGGTCCTATGTATTGTCTATAAAGTTGGATTGATGCTATGCTCCACAATAGTGAATTGCTCTATTAATGGATTTGATACATCCTATTTTGTGGTGCAAAGCTTCTCTATCCTTAAAGGCTCTACATGTAGTGTCGGCCATTGTATATGCCCCATTTTCTTCCACCCCAGCAAATGTAATCTTTCAAGGATGGCCTCCTTATTGTCACTCCTTGGTCTCCAAGATAAACTTGGGCTTATGAAAGGATGTTCTTGTTATATCTATTGATTTTTCCTCTTATGTTGAATTGTTTTCTTTCTTGTAGATTAGTTGGCTCCTCAAATGTGGGAGTCCCTAGTACTACTCCATGCACCCTACATGCAACTTGTGGTGGACATGGGATATTTTTCACTGTAACAGGATGCAAAAGTACTTTCATACTTGGTACATCACAAAGATACTTGTCAAGGATGTATTCATGTTGTCTTGTACTATAACGCACTCAATTTTCCATATTTAATAAACATGCATCATAGAGTAAGATTTTGTCCTTAAGTTCCTCCCTAGCAAGCATTACAAGATAGAGGCCATATACCAAGGTCTAAAGTGACAAAAATATTTATCTAAAAAATTGACCCCTTCATTGATAATGTTGGTATACACATCTCTACAGATCCATTGCTATTTGATGCATTTATCAACGCTAATAGCGATGCACACATTAAATTAGCGACGATAATAGTGATGGTTGTAGAGAAAAAAATTAGGTGGTAGGGAAGCATATTGCCTTGTCACATTCTAGTACCATGTATCGAAAAATGTTTCATAAAGCAATTATAAATTGAGTACAAAATCATCATTGAAACACGTGCATCATGAAATGCTAGAAAAAAATAGTAATTGATACAATATTCAAATAAGTACAAGTCTGATGATGAAAACTCATAAAACTACATGGAATGATAGAGAGGAGAGTCCAAAATAAATAAAAAATGTATTTATAAATATTGTAAAATACAAGTACATGTAAGGGATGAGAAATATTTCTAAGAAATGCTACATGAAAAGAGCTTGTATGGATCATAGAGCCAAAGAAAGAAAGGATATGTGCTCCATAAATCCAAGTGTCTACTACAGCTCCTCACCATCCGAGAGCTTCTTTCGATGCAATGGAGTATCGAATGGATTCTGCAATATAAACAACTAGCAATTTATCCACAATACATAATAAATCACCAAAAACTAATGATTGAAAACAAAAAAGAGGTATGACGTGTTGGGATATCGCACGTGTACAATCTACCAAGACGATGAGTATAGTGAGACCGTGTCTCTTTGCATACCGAGTCTCCAAACCTATAGGATTGCGATTTGTGATAGAGTGTTGCAAAGAAAACAAAGTAGCATTGTTGGAAATAAGATTATTAGTACAAGTGGTATTCCAAATAAGAAAATGAGAACAACCAAAATAAAACTTACAAAATCCTCCAAATAAATTCTATGGCACCCACCACTTCCCAAATGATGCATGACCCTTGTCTCCAATTGTACCCTCATTGTCTTCCGTTACTACTACAATGTTCTAGAGAGTCTGTGGCCTCCTCCTTGAGTCTTCACCAATCCTTTGCATTCCCCACTCAGGCTTTGAAGTGCCACTCTTGATTGCCTTGTGCATATCTGATAATCTATGTGACATGTATGTACATATACAATCCATTATCCATCTTGTGGAAAACCTTTCCGCTATCATAAGTATTGGAAACTCCTCATGCAAGGAGCTACCACATAGTCCTTGTTCCCTCAAGTATATTTTTCGAGTGGTCTAAAACATTGTGCTTAAATACTTGTTGCTAAAACTCTCTCATGTGAGCCATCACCCTCCTTCCCTCATCATTCATGATAACACTTGTTTTCTCATCCACCATGTATCCATATCCTATTGGGTTACATCCAAGGTGCACCCTCTTTGACCTATGACCATGGTTCTGGGCATAACCAAGAGGACCCTATCCATCTAGTGTAATTGTGGGGGTGATATCTCTCGGAGTAGTATTCATAGGGGATGCCACCTACAGATGGTTGGGTGAAATTTGGAGTCAAAAAAGTAGATATTCCTTTAGGTGTTACAAACCCTAGAGGTGATAAGTGTCCACTAGATCCATGAGATGGGAACACTACATTGATTCCTCCACAACATCCACTTGAGCCACCCTCTCTGGAATGGGTACGAGAGTAAGGAGTAACAACTGACCATGAGGTCACAATATTTGCATCTCCACAGTATCCCCTAGAATCACCCTCTTTGTCGATCAAGTGAGGTATTCCTAAGCCTCCATTTGGGGCCAATCTAGAGCATTGACTTTGCCTATTGGAGATCAAAGTGTACTAAGGTAGACCATTTAGAACAACTAGACGATGACTGAGACAACTCTTAGTCTACGATATCTCTGAAGCAGGCCATTTAATATGGAGACATACACATGAAGATCTCTTGCATCTCCTCATCTCTCATGTCTAAACTCATCCTGCTCTTTGGGTATCTCAAAGATAACCTCCACAATCAAAAAATGATGTTAGTATAATCAATATAAAGATTTAGGCAAAGCACAATAACATAACTCTGTAAAAAAGAATATTAATTAAAATGCATATACTAAAGTATTAGTAAACGTGAATTATCAATGAATTGAGCAAGCAGGCACAAATACAACCACCTTATGGCTCCATGTTAAGCTCTTGACATAGCTCAGCATTCACTAGAAGATCTATACATAGGTCTTCACAGAAGAGGAGTCCATCTCATTCTCAAAAATTTCTTCAACTCCTACCTCTTTGTCTATATTACCTGTACTTGTCTCCTACACACGGTCCAAGCCCGCTCCAAGCCCTCCTCACCCTCCACCCCCAACAACATTGACTCCTCTACCTATATACTCTCATCATCCATGATGGGGATATTTCTTTCATTATACACTCGAGTGCTCCGAGGTGTTGATGGCATAACATACCACCAATGAGGCTGTCGGGGATTTGGATAGAAGATTACTTGTTCAATATCACATATAAGTGTATCGCAAAGAATGAATCAAAATCTGACACTGTTTCATGTTGTGAAAAAAGTAACAAAAAAGGTCATGGACCTATTCAAAATGATTTGGCAAGACAAATGTATTATGTAGATTATTGCATCTTTTCTCATAATCTACCTCCAGAAATCTAGATGGACCTCATTGTGAACGGTTGCCCCAACTTCCAATACCACTTTAAACCAGTGTACATTGAATATGATCATGAAAAAGCTATGATAATCCACTAATATAACACTTTTCAAGTTGCTAAAATACTCCATCTTATCTACTACAATAATTGGATTCGTGGTCCACCATCGACTCTCTTGCTCGAACTTTCCTGTGATACCACAATTTGTTGTGGAGTGCATTTTATCGATGAGCTTAACTAAAAAATGTTGTCCCCATGACCACGCTATGCTATAGATTTTATAACATACATTGAAACGGCTAGGTTAGTTGTTGCATATAAAATCTAGATACGACAACAAAGAAATCATATTGTCACCTTTGGACTATATCCCCTCGAGAATTTCCACTTTTCCCTAGAGACCTCTACCCCTTCACATGAAGTTGCAATCAATGCTTCATGTGACCATCTCGTAGGTATGAACCGTGACATCTCCTCCATGTCCTCGGGATATCGAATCGGTTAATGGTGTGTGCTATGCCAAAATTATGATCGTGATCCCTCCCGTTCTCTTATGACTTGCTCATACCTATCGAGCCACTTCTCCATGGATGCATGGTGCAACATACAAAAACATTTCACTTTCTCCTCAATGGCACCATCCATCCTCTTTTCTATCCCATTTTCAATGCCATACCTCTTATCAGTCTATCAAAATTCTTCAAGGTCCATAGCATACTGTTATCTAAATCCACCATCGAAAGCCACTCTGAAATATGCACCAATGCCTCCCATACTAGCCAACCTTTAGCTATGCTTCCCTTTAGACAAGCTCCTTATTCCATAAACTCCTTCAGGGTTTTTATGAAGTGCTCCAAGAAGAATATACATTGGGTATAGATGGGTCCTACAATCTCCACTTCATCCATGAGATGTACTAGGAGGTGAGTTTATATCGTGAGCATGCTCATGGGCCAGTACTTCTCAAAGAGATATACCATCTCCACTGCTCCTTGCCTTACCGATTCAATAGAGGATGTCTTGATCTCCTTTTATGAGATCCATTGCACTAGATTCGATAACTTGTAAATTGTCGAATGTACTTTTGGAGTGAGACACCATGCAATCGTAATCGGTAGTATGAACTATAAAAAATTTAAAGCATTATAAACATCAAATCGACACAAAATAGTGAAATACTGATTGTACTTGCTATCAAGGCCGGGAGAAACTTGGCATATCTTGTACCAATCATGGGATTTCAGTCCTACTCTAGTCCTATTAGTTGGTCATCTTTAGAGAAAGAAGACATGATGAAATACATCATACCTATCGTCTAGGTGTGAATAGACCTAATAATTTGCTTCACCATGCACTTTTCTTTAGTAGGTAGGACCTAAGGAGCATGAGGTAGTTGCATACCGACCATAAGTTCTTTACTGTGGCCAAAGCACCTCCATCTTGCCTATCTTGCCCTTACAGTGTCTCTCGCCCAATGCTTGCAAATTTGTCCACCAACCTTATATCTTTTCAGCATACAATGTATATCTTGGATAGATTATATTTGAATGGCTAGATAATACTAGAATGTAATCATTATCTAGAATGATGAAGATTTCTAATCGGGAAATTAATGCAATAGTACCACCTACTGATAAATAGTGCAATATATTTTCATGAATTTTTACTATTTTAATGTCTAACATCATTACTACAAATAAAAATAATACGACAATAGCACCTATATAAACTTTTGAAAATTATCATAGAAAAGAACTCATGACCTGACAAAAGTAGTGAATTAGAAGTGTTGCAAGAAACGAGGATGAGAAGGAAAATATAATTGATAGAGTTTATACTGTGATATGGTCCCACCAACAAATGCCCTATGATAACTTGTGGAATAACTCATTAGAGAGTACTCTCCCCCTCCATATGATCTCAAGCATTTAACTTTCAAGTCTATTTTTGTTTCAACTACAGCCTTAAAAGTTTTGAAGTGCTCATATATCACTCTTTATCTTCATGAAATATACCCACAGCTTTCGTGTATAATCATCAATAAACATAACAAGATATTTGTTGCCACCAAAAGATATGTTCTATGTAGGCCCCCAACTATCTCTATGAACAATATTGAGAGTATGCTTTTATTCATATCTTTGTCATGTGAAAAGGGTTATCTTGCTTGCTAACCAAACTGACATGCTTCATATACTTTATGAAATTCAGCAACTCTAAAAGTAGGTAACCTTGTAACCAATCCTTTAGACTACATTAATTTCAGCCTTTGCATATTTGCATGTCCAATGTATTTATGCCATATTTCAATGTCTACTACCACTCCTTTTGCGTTAGCATATGTAGCAGCATTCATTGCAAGAATTTCAGTATCTAAAGTAAACATACAGCCAACTCTACTTCCTTTTGTGACCAAATGTGAACTTATTATTAAAGTCTTATACAAAACAACCTTTTGTATTAAATCAAACATGTAATGTTTGCTCTACTATTTGGCCAAAAAATACTAAATTCTTTGTGATTGATGGCATATGCAGTACATTTGATAGACTCCTTATCTAGCTAGTATGCAAGGACAAGGGAACCTTTCCAATGTGTAAAATTGGGTGGCATGAATCATCTCCCGTTTGCACATAACTTGGATTTCGTAAGTCCTGCATCTCTCCAAACCATTTAGCATGTCTAGTCATATGATTAGATGCACCTAAATCAACATACCATACATCATCATGTGTGGCCTTTCTTGTAATAACATTCATCATATGCTACATAATAAAGAGACACTCATTTTTGTCTTCATTTTGTCATGAAGACTATACATAGTTTCCTTGCTACAATTTATCACTATCATATCATCCTTCTCACCATAACAATGAGCTGCAATATGACTTGTTTTGCCACAATAGTGACAAATAATACCAGAATTGCCAGAACATCTGTCCTGCCATCTATCTCTTCCTCTAGAGCTCCTCTTGCCTCTAAAGTTTTCACAATCTTTTGAAACTTAGATTTCATTGAATTACTAATTTATTGTTTTGTTGGTTATCTCCAACATGTCCCATACTACGGCCTCTCAAAGAGAATCTACTACGTCCCCTTCTTGAACATGAGGAAAATGCTTGGATCCATTTACCATTTCTTTCTAATGAGTCACCCTGCATATCGATCTCTTTGGTAATCATGAGAGAGACCAACTCATCAAAATCTAGAAATGGCTTCCGTACATGTACATACGTGACAAATGATTTCCAAGCCTTCTAATTATTAAGGCCACCCAAAGTAGATGAAACCAAATCATCACCATCGGGCATTATATCAATTGTTGACAAAGCATCTACAATGCTCATCACCTTCAAAATATACTCATTGATAGGCATTTTTTCTTTCTTCAAAGTATTCAACTCTTGCTTGAGTTGAATATTTCATACCTTTGTGTTTATTGAAAACATATTCTCAAAAATTGTCCAAGCTCCATGTGAAGTTTTTGCATTCTTGATATGCCCTAGCATAGTATTATCAATGACTCAGATAGCCAATACATCACATTTTTGTCCTTTGCATTCCATTCTTGCCATGCCTTTAATTCATCCATAGTCGGGGTCGCAGGGTTACTCAACTTTGGCTCCTTTCCTTTGCCTGAAATGTACTCATAAAGGCTTTTTCCATTAAGGAAGTTCATCACACAAAACTTCTATGTTGGCTAGTTATTCTTGTCCAGCTTCTCAATGATGGGGTTTCCACTATTCTCTACTATTATCACGAAAATGATACAAAATAACAAGCAAGTCTTTTGCAATCCTTCACAACAAGTATACAAAAATACACCAAATAGTCTTTTTCACTCATGACTACTCAACAGAACATGTAATTTGCAACCTCTTTGCAGATAATACTTATGTTTGCTTCTTGAAAAATGCCTCAAAAATTATAGATTTGAAATCTGTAAATGTACACCTACTTTTAGTCATCACGACAATATGGTTTTCATTTCACATAAATATATTAAATTAAAAAAATCCCAAAATCTCAAAAAAAGATAAACAAAGATATTTTAAAAACATTATATATTTGCACTTGGAAAAATGTTGTAAGTTTCTTAAGGAAAAGGGGTTGTTTTATTACCTTATGTAAGGAAGGGTATTTTTGACACCCTTTGAGCATGTGATATGGATGAAATCTTATAGATGCACCAGTGTGGCTTCTTCTCTTCTTCTTCTATCTCTTTTGGGGTTGTGTGAGAGGCAAATAGATGTTGTCAATGTAAATGGAGATCCCATAGGTATGGACCTTTAATGAAGCAAGTATTAGAGTTTTGTCCTTCAAGGCTAGCCTACAAAAAAGGGAAAGAAGTAACATTTTAATGTTTTTCCACTTCTCATGCTTTCTTGAGAATGGAAGAGGCGGGCATGTGTATGAAGCAAAAGATGGAGATATACAATATCCATATGAGAGGCATATATGTAACATTGTTTGATTCAAGCCTTAAGAAACTAATTTGATTTTGGGAATATCCCTATCTAAGAAACATTGTGAAAATACATTTTGAATTCCAAAATTTGTAGTGCAACAACCTTAATTAGCATGAAGTGGAAGTTGTAAAATGACTTGAACAAGTAGGTTATAGTATTTACAATGTGGTAAGAATGAAAATATGTGCATAAACCTTATTATTGAGATTTTTGCAGCTTTAAGAAACCTTCTTGAGATATTGAATTATTAATGCATTAATTGTAGACTACTTTATCAATATATCTAGTAATTAAACTAAGGCAATAGCATGGCTTCCCATTTACAATGTGAAAGTTGACAAGACATGTATGCACTTTAAAACACATATACACACCATAAGAAGGTATACTTTCCAACTTGGCCATTTAAATATTATAAATTAAGGGATATAATTTCTCATATTGTAGGCAAAAGCATGTCAATACGGATATTCTCACGATCTGAAAGTGAAATCATCATGTGCTCAATAGCTCAATGAAACATGATGGGTGAGATTTCTCTTTAGTCCACCTATCTAATAGTAAAAAGGTGGAATCAATGCTTATCTTTTCAAACCTTGCAACTTTAAAACATGTTTTATTTTTCCAAGTTTGGAAGAAAGAAGTCAAGGGAGTAATTCATGTGCATAAGAAAGAATACCTAGAGTGTGAGTAAGGATTATTCCATGGATGATTTAGTGTCTTACAAAGTGATTGTTGTATATATATTGAAAGTCTTTCACTACCAAAATGATCAAATGATTGCAAAAATACACTTATAGGGACCACAACTTATAATGTTGTAATGAGAACTTCAAAATCACATGTCGTGAGTCCAAACCCAAACCCTTTTTTGTGATACTAGTGGCTTTACTTTTATCATGAAAGGCATGTTTGTCTTTAGGTATCAAACCGTACTCTCCTTACAAGTGCTCTTAAAAGCTCTTGAACCTCCATTGATTGTCACATTTATATGCGCCTGCATCATAGAAGTGACGTTATGGTTAACATTTGGAATTATTTTCAATAGCGTAACAAGGTGTCTAGCATTCCTTGATTTCCATGTTCACATGGCATGTGTTGTAAAAGTGACAATACAGTTAACTTTTGGAATTATTTCCAATAGCGTAACAAGATGTCTATGGTGAGATTTATGAAAAACACCAAGCATACTATCAATGATCCTATAATTATGTATGGATTCACATTCAAACACATCATACATGTAAGACTTTACGTCTCAAACTCTCTCACTTGGTATTATTTTTGCTCTTAACTTCAATGCGATTGCTTGCTATGAATTATTATGGATACTAGACTTGAAATCACCTCCCTCCCTCCCTCCCTCTCTCTCTCTCTCTCTCTCTCTCTCTCTATCTCTCTAATACCTAATTATTTATAATATGGATTATTAAGAATAATAATTATTTCTTTATACAATTAAGGTTACCAATATGCACATATCATTTTGTGTAATACATAAAGCATTGACATAATATTTGTATATGCATTAACAATGTAATCTAAGAAACATTAAAATACCTAATTATTAGTGTACCTTAGGGGTGTTATGCACAATGAAGATCATGTTTGTAGTTGATCTTGCCATGGATTGGCCTATATAGCACCCCCTCCCCCCCCACACCTCAAAGGTATACTAATAATTGTGTATTAATGCCACCGATACTTAATACTTTGTATACTAATATTTAATAATTGGGCAATATTGACAACTATAATTACTAAATATAATTTTTGGATTACTATATTATATGAATAATGTGAGTACTATACAAGAATATATTATATATTAATTTATATAGTTAGTAGTATAAATGATATTATATTAAGAAGGTATTGATAATGTTCTTAATATTAGCCTATTAATATGCTCTTCCTAACCATATTAATATTACTATGTGTGATACTAAGAATGTAATTATTAACCCTTTGAGAAGGCAAACTATGCAAGGTAAGTCAAAAGCAAAAATTATAAAGCAAAAAGGCACCATTCATGTGTGATGTGCACTTGTAACTTTTGCATTTAATACTTATGGGTAAAGAGAAATTGCACATTTTGCAAAGAAATAATTGAGACCGTGTAGACTATTGTTACAAATTATAATAATACATTGCGTTAAAACTAGAAGACTAGCAAAATATGAGAAAAATGTGGGTGACCCTACTTCCTTTCACCAAAACCATGTCCACAATCAAAGTGGAATGTAAAAAGCAAGAGGACTAGTCACAAATGGAAAATGGTAGAGGGTCCCCAACTCTAAATTGAAACCTAGCCCTAATGTATAATTTGTAAAAGTGAATAGAGAACTTAATCTTGTGTATGCACATTTTGAGTGTACCACTTCTCCATCTTCTTGTCTAGATATTTCTTGCTTCCATTGCTTGAGAGTGAGACAAGGAGAGTGAGTGTGGCATAGAGTAAGCATGAAGCTGTATTTTCACTCCTTTCTTTCATCTCTTCTTCCATAACTTGAGAGGATAAAGGGTTGAGTGAGAGAGAGTGTGTGAGAGACCATTTGGGGAGAACCTCTTTTCCATCTTTGTCTTTCCCTTCTTCTCCATCTTCTTCTTTGGAGTAGCAATGATAGTTGCAAATTTGAAAAGGGTGAGGTGGCATCCTATAAGGCATCATGTGGATCATGGGGCCACCAACAAGCACTCTTCTTTTGAACTACAACATAGAAGAGAGGTAAGTAGGTGAGTATGCTTCATATTTGATCTTCTCAAGAGCATGATGAGAAGAAGATATGGAAGAGTTTGTGTGTGGATTGATGGATTGTCAAGTGATCACAACTAATGGATAGAGAGATTGCTTAAGTGAGGACTTGGGTACTTGATTTCTTAACTATCCACATATGACCATGACTGATAGTATACTCATCTTGGATCCCTAAGCCTAATTATTAGAGACACTAGAGTGCATAGTTACCACCTATGATGGGATTCAGCCATGCTTTTTGGTAGTAGAACCTTTCTTTTTGAGTTTTTGGATAGCAAGGAATGACCATACCAATGGGGAGGTGACCATGACAATCCAAAAGCTAATTGTGACAAGTTCTAACTATGGCCAAGGTTATGTAGAGGCTAAATATGACTACTAAGTTGACCCACGATCACATAAAGGGTTATCGTGACTACCATACAATGACCATGACCTCATCAAGCTAAGCATAATTGTTTGAAAGAGGACTATGACCTACTATTTGGGAGCTTAGCACTAAAATCAATTGTTGCTTTTTGGTTTTTCCTTAAAAAAGTAGGCTAGGATTGCTAATTAAATTATCATGAATTCTATAAACATAGGTGACGAATTCTTACTATCACCTCAAGTTGACCACGACTAGCTACCACATCAACATTATCGGCTACATCACCATGACTTGACTCTTGGGTTCCAATTAACCTGGACATAAATATGAAGATGATCGAGGTCTCAATAGATTATGCACAATGGAAGATAGATGGGACAGATAGAGAGTCAATTGTCTTCTTCTTCTTCATTCTCCATATTATTTTTCTAATCTTTGATGCACTATAACTGATATAAAAAGATAGATAGTATCTCTCTTGTTGACTTTTTCTTTTAGTCACTTTACACATAGATATTTTTGTTTATTTCTCTCTACACATTGGATACAAACTTAGCATACGTCTTATTTCTCAACACTCCCCCTTAAGCTCAAAATGAGTTTGCACATAGGTTCCAAGTCATTCTTGAAGTACTCATGCTTATCTTTACCCAATTCTTTGTGAAGGTATTTGCAACTTACTCATTTGTTTTGACATGGGCCAAGTTTATTTCACCATCCAATATCTTTTCTCTAATGAAGTGGTTGTGGACTTCTATCTATTTTATCCTTGCATAGTCGATTGGGTTTTTAGCAAGCATGATGCTACTAATGTTATGATAGGATAATATCACACCTCCATCAATTTCTATCCCCAAATCACATAGTAGTAATCTCAGCCATGTTTTCTCACATGCTACAGGTACTATACCACGACATTTAGCCTCGATACTAAATAATGCTATACCATGACATTTAGCCTCGATACTAAATAATGCAATAGCAGGCTACTGCTGCTAATTGCTCCAAATAACCATGACTAATCCAAAAAAGAGAGTATATCCACTTGTAGATCTCTATCCATGACATTTCTAGCCCAATTCATATCACTATATTCAAACGATGTAAATTTTATGCATTTGTTGTAGAACAATCAAATCCCAAAGTATTTCCACATATCTCACGATTCTTCTCACTGTATCACGATATGCCTTGCATGGATTCTACATATTTAAGTGACTTATCACTCCAATTTCATAACTTATGCCATACCTTCTTATGGTCAACTCGATAAGACTTCTAATCATGGTTTTTAAATGTGATAATATCTTCAACGTAATGGTTGTCATCTAGGTAATCTTTGCATTTTGATCCAAGGGTGTATCCATTGGCTTGTACCTTGTCATTCCATACTTTTCTAGCATCTCCAATTCATATTGTCATTGAAAAAGCCATATATTTCATATGGTGTATCTATGACTTCAAAACCCAAAAAGCATCCATAACTTTAATATCCAAAAATTAACTCAATTATATAATATATTTTATGTCAAACTCCTTATGTAGTAGCCCATTTTTTAATTCTATAATCTCCTTCCCAATACTTCCTGTAATGATAAGATCATCAACATAGATAACCACAACTATCATACAATCATTCAAGTGCCTCTAACATACAAGGAGTAATTAGCCATGCTTTGATGAAAACCCACGTTGCATAAGAATTTTCTTATACTCTCACACAATGCTCTAGTGCATGTTCTACATGTTTCAATTTATATAAAGCCTTCTTCAATTTGTATACATAATGTGGATACTTGGGATGTATGTAGCTCTCTGTTTGTTCCATATCGACTTCTTCTTCCAAGTTTCCATTCAAAAAGGCATTCTTGATATCTATTTGATAGACTTTCCAAACATAAATAGAAGCCAATGAATCATTGCTCTGACAATAGTCATCGTAGCTATTAGATAAATGCTTCACTATAGCCTAACAGGGTTCAATCAACTTTAAAATTCACTTTGTATAAATATTTGCATCCAATAGCCTTCTTACCATATGGTACCTTCAAAATATTCATTTTGTTCTTCTCTAGTGCATAAATCTCAACATCCATGGCATCTCTTCATTCCTTTTTGTCTACTGCCTCATCAAAACATGTGGGTTCCATATATTGAACATGAGATACCATGTAAGCATAATGCATCTTCATATAATCATTATATGTCAACTTGTCAATAGGATACCCCACCCTTTTTTTATCTCCGAAATTGTGGTGCGCTAGATGTTGAGATATCGAGCTCCACTTGTGATACGCCAGGGTGACCGTTGTGTATTTATGTCACCGACTTGTCAGTTGCAGATGCGGTTGGTACACCGCCCCTGAATAATAGCTACATGATAGCTATCCTTATCTAGTCTAGTTCGTGGCTTAGTTAGTATGCCACCTTAGTTAGTTGAGTTTGGTTTGAGACCAATATCTAGGGTTCTTCTATTTCTTTGTACTTGAGTTCTTTTGGCTTACACAACTAAGAAGAGAAAAACTGTTTTCAGCCTCCACCCTTGTGTGTCTTCCCCCATTGTGCAAGCAAGAAAGCTTCAAGCAAGACTCCTTCATTCTCTCCCACAATCTTGACATGGTATCAGAGCCTTGTTCATGGTAAGGAGCTCAAGAAAGCAAGCCAAGCTCGCGGTGTTCTGGTAAGAGGAGCAGTGTTGCTTTCATTTTCTGTTTTGGGAGCAGATCTCTGCAGGTAGCACAGTCGGAAAGTGCAGGAGTGTATTGTCTCAGGTTGAGACGCCCTTCGCGGTGAAGCAAGAGGGCAGTATATGCTGCGGGATGGGCTTTAGCCCTCGGTGACCTTGATTTTTTGATTTGAGGCCATTTCGGGGCCTGTTTTGGAGGCGGAAGTTTTCTGCACGCACTCAAGAAAAGGCCCAGTTTCATGCTGTGAAGCCACTGTTCTACAGATCGGTGAAAAGTTACTGTAGAAATTGCATCGTATGCTTGTGCGCAGAGACATTGGGAGTTACAGAATCATCCTTGGTTCCTGTTTATGCAAAATTGTCACTAGGAAGTGACTGTGTGGTCAAATACCACTTGCGCCAGTTTTGCAGATTTGCCGTTGTGAGGGTGAAGCTGTGTTTTTTGCAGTGACAGAATTTTTTGCAGTGTTCTGTAATGGCATCTGATTCTCTTTCACAGATTGTCACTGAAAAGCTTGACAAGAACAACTTCCAAGCATGGAAGTTTAGAATGACGAATTTCCTTATGGGAAAAGGATATTGGGAATTTGTTGCAGGAAATGAAGAAGAACCAGTTCTTCCTGATGTTCCCAATCAACAGCAAATGCAGGCATTTAAAACATGGCATGAGAGAGCAAGGAAAGTTATGTACTGACTGTCTATCAGCATTTCAGACTCTATGATTGTGCATATTCAGGATGCAAGTACGCCAAAGGAGGCATGGGATACTTTGTCAAAAATGTATAGCACAAATACGCAAGCCAGGAAAATGCAGCTCAAGCAAGAGTTGCATAATGTGCAAAGAGAAAATATGAGCATCAATGACTACCACATGAAAGTGAAGAAGATTGCAGATGCACTTGCTTCCATCGGGTCGCTAGTGGAAGATGACGATTTAGTTTCTGTGACCTTGAATGGTCTAGGAAAGGATTATGCACAGTTTCGGACATCCATTTCAGTTCGTGAAAGATTTCCTGATTTTGAGGAGCTGATTGCTCTTCTAATTTCTGAGGAGCAAAGAAATGGTGGTGCATCTTCTTCAGGAGGAACTTCAAAAGAAGCTGTCTTCTACTCAAATGCTGGAAGAGGTAGAGGCAGAGGTAGAGGAGGCCGATTTGGAGGCCGTGGTAGAAATCAGAATATGCAGCAAACTCAAGAAAACCAGTCCTATGGAGGAGGACGTGGTAACTCTAGAGGCAGGGGGAGCCAAAGAGGTCGTGGTGGATGGCAAAGAGGTCAAAATGCAAATAGTAATGTTGAATGCTACTACTGTGGTAAAATGGGTCATATGGCTAAAGACTGCTATAAAAAGCAGAATGACATCATGAATGGAAAACTGCAATAAGGAAATTATGCATCTTCTAGCAGACAGGGTGATGACAGAAATGAGCATTTGTTCATGGTGCAGCACATGAACAATTCTGTGACAAGTGCAGAAGAAAGCAATGATGTATGGTATGTTGACTCAAGTGCATCAAACCACATGACAGGTCATGCAGAATGGATGGAGGATGCAAGGAAAATGGAAAAACCAGGATTTGTGGAGACTGGTGATGATACTGCACATCCTATTGTGCAGATTGGAAAAATTCCCTTGTCTATGCAGGATGGGAAAAAGAAATACCTGTCCGATGTATTTCATGTCCCGAATATCACCAAGAATCTGGTTCTGTCGGTCAAATGGTTGAGCAGGGCTTGCAGGTCAGATTTAATCCTCATGGATGCTTTGTTGAGGATATGAAAAATAAAGGTCTCTTGATAGCAAAAGGAAAGAAGAAGGGCAGAATGTTTACGTTGGATGCAGACATGTCTGAATTGAGTGCAGCAATGTTTGCACATGGGATCGGTGTAGTTGCAGATATTGATATCTGGCATAAACGCATTGGTCATGTTAATGTACAGCGACTTAAATCAATGCAGGCCCAAAAAATTGTTGCAGGATTGTCAAAATTCAAGGTTGCAGAAATGCATAAGGTATGTGGAGCCTGTCAGTTTGGAAAACAGGCAAGGAAACCATTTCCTAGACATGTTCAAGAGAGTGAGAAGTCATTGGAATTAATCCACTCTGATGTGTGGACTACTAAAGTTGCATCTCTTGGAGGCTGTCATTATTTTGTTACTTTTATTGATGACTATAGCAGAAAAGTTTGGGTGTATTTTATGAAAAAGAAAAGTGAAGTTTTTGGGCATTTCAAAACCCTTAAAGCTATGGCTGAAAAAGAAACAGGTCTGCAAATAAAATGCCTAAGGTCAGATGGAGGGGGAGAGTACCTCTCAAATGATTTTGCAAAGTTCTTGCAGGAGCATGGCATAAAGCAGCAATATTCATGCAGTTATACCCCACAACAAAATGGAATTGCAGAAAGGAAAAACAGGCATATTGGAGAGGTATCTCGTGCCATGCTCAATGAAAAAGACTTGCTAGATTTTTATTGGGCTGAAGCAGTTGCTACAGCAGTCTATATAATGAACAGGACTCCCACTGCAGCAATACATGGGATGACTCCAGAGGAGAGGTATACTGGTAGGAAACCAGATATTTCTCATTTGAAAATTTTTGGTTGCATTGCCTATGTACATGTGCCAGATGAGTTGAGATCCAAGTTGGATCCAAAAGCTGAGAAGTGCATCTTTATTGGTTACTCTCTGCAGCAAAAAGGGTATAGATGCTATAACCCTTCTACTCGTAAGTTTACAGTGAGCAGAGATGTTGTTTTTGATGAGATGAGTAGTTGGTATAAACCAGTAAATGTGATTGATGATGTAGATGCACAAAATGGTAATGCTGCACAGAATTCACAGCAGCAGTCACAAAATATTAGTGGACCTGGAGCGTCCTCTAGCAGTGGTTCACATTCTTTGCCATGGACAGGCAGATTGAGATCAGGAGAATCTTCTCAAAGTAGTGTAGATAGTGGTATGCAGGTATCACGAAAAGGAAAAGAGAAGGTTGATCAGCCCATGTTTGATGTGAATGCAGGTCACTCTTATGTGGATGGTGAATCCAGTGGCTCAGAACAGAGCATTGATGATGAGTTGGGTATTCCTTCTATTGTTACACCTGGAGTAAGGAAGACCAGGGATGTTTTGAGAGCACCTGGGAGTGAACCTACTTTGCGCAGGTCTACGAGAGCTAGGTATCTTGTGGATAGGCTGAAATATGATGGATTTACAGCCATTCACTATGCATATATGGTCAAAGTGATACATGAACCAGAACCCACATCTTTTGAGCAAGCCATGGAAAAAGAAAAATGGGAGAAAGCCATGGATGAAGAAATGGATGCCTTGGAAGCAAATGCTACATGGGAGTTAGTACATTTGCCTAAAGGTAAGAATGCAATTGGCTGTAAGTGGGTTTATAAGGTGAAGCACAATGCAGATGGTTCTGTGAACAGATACAAGGCAAGATTAGTAGTCAAGGGGTATGCACAAACATATGGCATTGACTATGAAGAAACATTCAGTCCAGTTGCAAGGATGGCAACTGTAAGAGCAGTCATTGCTATGGCTGCATCAAAGGGATGGTCTTTACATCAGATGGATGTAAAGAATGCCTTCTTGCATGGTGATTTGCAAGAAGAGGTCTATATGGAGCAGCCACCAGGTTATGTGCATGCTATTCATCCTGAGTTTGTTTGCAGGTTGAAGAAAGCCTTGTATGTCTTGAAGCAAGCACCTAGAGCATGGTCTGACAAGATAGGACAGTATCTTGTCACTATTGGCTTTCAGATTTCCAAGGCAGATTTCTCACTTTATGTGAGAAAAACAGAGAAAGGTATTATGCTACTTGTCATTTATGTTGATGATTTGATTATGACAGGTGACAGTGATGAAGATATCCTTCATGTGAAAATGCTATTGAAGCAGAAGTTTGAGATGAAGGATTTGGGAGAGCTGCGTTATTTCTTGGGCATTGAGGTGATTAGATCACCAAGTGGGATACAGCTCTTGCAGAGGCAGTATGGATTGGACATGCTGTCCAAATATGGGATGACAGGTTGTAAGCCTATTTCAGTTCCTTTGGAGCAAAATGTGAAGCTGAGCACATATGCATGTGAGCTTCTAGAAGACCCTACTATGTACAGACGCATAGTAGGAAGTTTGATTTAAATGACTATTACCAGGCCAGATTTGAGCTATGCTGTTGGATTGGTAAGTCTGTTTATGCAGGCTCCAAGGAAACCACATTTGGATGCGGCTAGACGCATACTCAGGTATGTGAAGTCCACATTGCAGTATGGACTATTTTATGAGACTTGGGTTCAGATACAGTTGCATGGATACACTGATGCTGATTGGGCTGGTAGTATTTCTGATAGACGATCTACCAGCGGATATGTGTTCTCTTTTGGGAGTGCTGTAGTCACTTGGAGCAGCAAGAAACAGCCTACAGTTGCCTTGTCGAGCACAGAGGCTGAGTACAGGGGTGCAGCAATGGCTGCATGTGAGGTAGCTTGGTTGCATAAGCTACTTTATGATATGCATCAGTCTACAGATGGACCAGTTGTCATTTATTGTGACAACATGAGTAGTATACACTTGGCAAATAACCCAGTCTATCATGCTAGAACAAAGCACATTGAGGTGCATTATCACTATGTGCGAGAGAGGGTTTTACTAGGTCTTATTGATCTAGTTTATGTCAGCACAGAGGATCAGGTAGCTGACATATTCACGAAGGCATTGGGCACAGAGAAGCTGCGCAAGTTCAGAGACCTGCTTGGTGTGCAGGAACTGGGATTGAGCTCGAGGGGGAGTGTTGAGATATCGAGCTCCACTCGTGATACGCCAGGGTGACCGTTGTGTATTTATGTCACCGACTTGTCAGTTGCAGATGCGGTTGGTACACCGCCCCTGAATAATAGCTACATGATAGCTATCCTTATCTAGTCTAGTTCGTGGCTCAGTTAGTATGCCACCTTAGTTAGTTGAGTTTGGTTTGAGACCAATATCTAGGGTTCTTCTATTTCTTTGTACTTGAGTTCTTTTGGCTTACACAACTAAGAAGAGAAAAACTGTTTTCAGCTTCCACCCTTGTGTGTCTTCCCCCATTGTGCAAGCAAGAAAGCTTCAAGCGAGACTCCTTCCTTCTCTCCCACAATCTTGACACTAGATGGAGTTTTTGCTAGTCTAGCATGTGGCAAAACATACTTTTTTGCACTTCTAATACCATGAGTCTTAACTTGAAAAATGTCATTTTGTTCATTCAAGGATTCATCCTCCAAACTATGAGTCATTGGTCTCTTTCCCTTAGTGATTTTAGCCTTCCTTTGAGTGTCTCTCAAGCTATCACTCCATGAACTTACAATCTCATTGTTGTTTACATGATCATGCAGTCTAAAAACATCTCCAACATGCTAATTTTCAAATGATTTATTTGCTGATTTTTTTTCACCATGGACCTCTTCTCTATTACTTTCATATGCATCCAACTCAACAGGTATTCTTGCATTATACCAAGATTCATACTCACTAAGCTTTACATTTAAAATCTTTGAAGCTTCTTTGCACTCAATGCCTTCATGAAAATATCAACTACCTGATCCTACATGCTAACATATACCAAGTTGATCTCACCTACAAGTTTCTTCTCTCTCATAAAATAGTAATATGTCTTAGTGTGTTTTCTCTTTGCATGGAACACTAGGTTCCTAGCCAATTGCATATTGCTCATGTTGTCACAGTGAATGGCAACTGGACCATCATCCTGCACATCCAAATCATTGATAAATTTTATAGCTATGCTACCTCACATGCTGCCATAGTAGCACCACTATACTTAGCCTTTGGACACAATAAACTAATTGTAGGTTGCTTTTTGTTGGTCCATGTAATCATTGCACTACTAAGAGAAAACATGAATCCACTAATAGATCTTCTATTAGACATACATACTACTAGCCCAATCTACATTTGTGTACCCAAATACCTATGCATCCTTACTTGCATTGTAGAAAAGTTCATAATGTAAGGTGTGTTGAGATGACAAGCTCAACACATGCGGACATTGATGATGGACCGCCTGGTTAGATGGGTCCACACATCTACAATTAGCATGTCGGTGGTCATTATGACTCTCATATGGCTATTGATTCATTACTTATTATATTCAGGTTGTTACACCTATTTACAGTTGGCATAGTTATAGCGCCAGTCGACTAGTGTAGTAGGTTATGCATTGTTTGACTTAGTAGGGTACTTTTCTTTATGTTGTATCTTATCTACACTTTGTGTACATTGTAAAGTGTGTGGAAGAAGAAGAAGAAACCAACAAGAAAACGTTTTGGCCTCCATCTCTCTTCTTGTCTCTTGAGTGAGCTTCTCCTTGTGCATTTTGTGTGTGTTCGGCGCAGCATCTTGAGCAAGTCCCCCCACCACGCGATTCTTGACATAGTATCAGAGCCGCACCACTGAGAGAGGCTGATTTTGAAGCTGAAGTGAAGGAGAAGAAGCAAGGTTCGAGCAAGCAAGCCACAGGTAAGAAGCTCTCCCATCCTTCCACTCTCTCTCTTGGATAGTGCCTGTGGAGGCACCGGAAGCAGGGTAGAGCAAAAATCTCAAATTGCAGTGAGATTTGGTGTACGCGAAGAGCGCTATGTATTCTGTAGACTAGCCCTTTAGGGCTTAATCGCAATTATTTTGGGCATCTGAGGGCGTTTCAGGCCCCGTTTTAGAGCTGCAAGGTTGTGGACAGCAGTTCGAGATACCCTGCAATTTTAGTTGTCTGCTGTATACAGGTGCACAGGTTACAGATTTTAGATCTGTAAGTTTAAATGTGTTTACCAGCAAATAAACACAAGGTTTATCTACAAACTGGTAGATTACATGTATTGTTGAGCAGTCAGTGAAAAAGGCTATCTGGTGTATTGCTGTGCACTACAGGTCGAGGGTTACAGAAGATTTGCTTGCTGTTTGGTATTAGTTTTGTGATAATGGCAGAGAACAGTGGAAACCCCATTATTGAGAAGCTCGACAAGAACAACTATCCTTCATGGAAGTTCCGTGTCACGAACTTCCTTATTGGAAAAGGCCTCTATGAGTTTGTTTTAGGTGAAGAAAGGAGCCGGAGGTGAGTGATCCTCCAACTGCAAAAGAGACAAAGGCACGAAAGGAATGGAATGCAAAAGACAGAAAGGTCATATATTGGATGTCTACAATAATTGACAATAATATGCTGGGACATATTAGAAATGCAGAGAATTCATATACAGCTTGGACCATACTTGAAAGTATGTTTTCCATAAATACAAAGGCATGAAAGATTCAACTCAAGCAAGAGTTGAATACATTGAAGAAAGGGAAGATGTATATCAATGAGTATGCACTAAAGGTAAGGAGCATTGCAGATGCCTTGGCAGCGATTGATGCAATGCCTGATGATGATGATTTGGTGTCATCTACCTTGGGTGGACTTAACAATGAAAAGGCTTGGAAGTCTTTTGTAACTTCCGTATATGTTAAAAAGCCATTTCCAGATTTCAATGAGTTGGTCTCCCTTATGATCACTGAAGAGATCAACATGCAGAGTGAGACATCTGAAAGAAGGTCCAAGATTTCTACTCCACTTCAGGAAGGGAACTTGGCAGGTTCTCTTTAAGAGGCTGTGGTAGTGACAACCAACAAAATAGATTGAATCAACAATTTGGCGATATGTAGGTTTTAGGAGGTCGTGATAACTTTAAAGGCACGGGGAGCTTTAGAGGAGGAGGTGGATGGCAGAATAGAGATTCTAACAACTCTGCTATTGTGTGTCACTACTGTGGCAAAATAGGTCATATTGGAGCCCAATGTTATGCTAAGAAAGATGATATTCGCAGTGGTAAGTTGCAACAAGGAAACTATGCATCGTCTTCACGACAGAATGAAGACAAAAATGAACGTCTGTTTGTTATGCAGCATATGCTGAATGCTATTACAGGAAAGGGAACACATGATGATGTTTGGTATGTTGATTTAGGTGCGTCCAATCATATGACGAGCCATGCAGAATGGTTTGAAGAGATGCAGGATTTGCAAAATGCAGGTTATGTGCAGACGGGTGATGATTCATGCCACCCAATTTCACACATTGAAAAAGTTCCCTTGTCCTTGCATGATGGTAAGACAAATATTCTTTCAAATATATTACATGTGCCATCTATTACAATGAACTTGGTATGGTAGAGCAAGGGCTACAAGTCAGATTTAATGCAAAGGGTTGCTTTGTAGAAGACTTCAATGACAAGTGCAGGTTAGTTGCAAAGGGAAGTAGAGTTGGACGTATGTTTACTCTGGATGCTGGAATTCCTACTATGAATGCTGCTATGTATGCTAAAGGAAAAGGTGTTGTTGCAGATATTGAAATTTGGCACAAATGCATTGGACATGCAAATGTACAAAGGTTGAAATTAATGCAGTCCAAAGGGTTGGTTATAGGTTTGCCTATATTTAGAGTTGCAGAATTTCATAAGGTATGCGAAGCATGTTAGTTTGGTAAGCAGGCAAGACAACCCTTTTCACATGATAAAGATGTAAGCAGAAATATCCTTGATGTTGTGCATACAGACATTTGGGGGCCTACACAAAATGTATCTCTTGGAGGCAGTTCATACTTTGTCACATTCATTGATGATTGTTCTAGAAAGCTGTGGGTATATTTTATGAAGGAAAAGAGTGAAGCGTTTGAGCACTTTTAATAGAACTTTCAAGGCTGCAATTGAAAGAGAAACAGGCTTGAAAGTAAAGTGCTTGAGGTCAGGTGGAGGGGGAGAGTACCTCTCGAATGAGTTCAGTGATTTTCTGAGGTCTCATGGGATAAAGAGACAGTTCACATGCAGGTACCCCACAACAAAATGGGGTTGCAGAAAGGAAAAACAGGCATATTGCAAAAGTTTCACGCACCTTGATGGCTGAAAAGAATATGCCTAAGAATTTTTGGTTTGAGGCTGTTCATACTGCTGTTTATATTATGAACAGAAACTCCCACAGCTGCAATTCATGGGATGACTCCTGAAGAATGATTTACTGGTAAGAAGCCTGATGTATCACACTTGAAGGTATTTGGCTGTGTTTCATATGTTCATGTGCCAGATGAGCTACAGAAGAAGCTTGATCCAAAGGCACGAAAATGTGTCTTTATTGGATACTCTTTAATGCAGAAAGGGTATCGCTTTTATAACCCTGTCACATGTAAGTTCAGAGTGAGCAGGGATGTCATCTTTGATGAAATGAGCAGTTGGTATGCATCTAGTGGTGATGCATTGGATGATGATGATGATCGTGACACTCATGTGCAGGCTAAAAAGCAAGAATCATGGACTCTTAGTGGACCAGAGACATCATTTGATAATCCTTGGTCTAGGAGACTAAGGAGTAGCTCTACATCTTCAGGTGCATCTAGTAGCACTACAGGTAAAGACAAAGGAAATAATAAAGTGTGAGATGGCATTGATGCAGTTCTTGATGGAGATTCCAGTGGCTCAGAGAGCTTGGATGATGAGCTTGGTATTCCTTCTATCAGGATACCAGGTGTATATAGAGCTCATAGTAATGTAAAGGCTCCATTGAGTGATCTGGTGGTACGTAGATCTAGCAGGGTCAGATACCCTGTTAAAAGATTTGGTTTTGAAGGTTATGCAGCTCACCATTATGCTTATATGGTGAAACTAGTTGAGGATGTTGAGCCCACTTGTTTTGAGGATGTTGTTGGTCATACTCATTGGGATGCAGCAATGGATGAGGAGATGGCTGCATTAGAGGCCAATAAGACTTGGGATCTAGTATAATTGCCGAAGGGCAAGAAAAATATTGGATATAAGTGGGTTTATAAGATTAAGCACAAATCAGATGGTTCTATTAGTAGGTACAAAGCTAGGCTGGTTGCAAAAAGCTATGCCCAGATATATGGCATAGATTATGAAGAAACCTTCAATCCAGTTGCTAGGATGGCAACTGTCAGATGTGTGATTGCTTTGGCAGTAGCCAAAGGTTGGAGGTTGTAGCAAATGGATGTGAAGAATGCATTCTTTCATGGAGATTTGCAGGAAGAAGTGTATATGGATCAACTAGCAGGATATGAAGATTTAGAGCATCCCACGTATGTGTGCAGGTTGAAGAAGGCGCTCTATGGGCTCAAGCAAGCACCTAGAGCATGGTCTGACAAGATCAGAGAGTATCTTTTCAATATTGGCTTTTATGTTTCTGATGCTGATCACTCACTTTATGTGAGAAAGGGAGATGCAGGTTTGGTCATCATAGTCATCTATGTGGATGACTTGATTATTACAGGTGATAGTGATAGTGGGATTGCTGAAGTCAAGGACTTTTTGAAGAAGAAGTTTGAGATGAAGAATTTAGGTGAGCTAAGGTAATTCCTTGGCATTGAGGTGATCATATGTGATGATGGTATATGGCTGTCCCAAAGACGGTATGGCTTGGATATGTTGTCCAAGTATGGTATGACAGCATGCAAACCACTTTCAGTCCTGTTGGAGCAGAATGTAAAGTTGAGTGCTGATGTTGGGGATGAGATAGAAGACCTACTATGTTCAGGAGGATAGTGGGGAGTTTGATCTACATGACCATTACAAGGCCAGACTTGAGCTACGCTGTTGGTCTTGTGAGTCAGTTTATGCAAGTACCTAGAAAGCCATATTTGGATGCAGTCAGATGCATATTGAGATATCTGAAGTCCACATTACATCATGGGCTTTTCTATGAGGCAGGTACAGATGAACATGTGTTTGGATACATAGATGCAGATTGGGCTGGTAGTATGTCTGATAGAAGATCTACTAGTGGATACATGTTCTTTCTTGGTAGTGCAGTAGTTACTTGGAGCAACAAAAAGCAATCTACAATTGCTTTGTCGAGTACAGAGGCTGAGTATAGAGGTGCTGCTGTTGCAACATGTGAGGTAGTATGACTGCAAAAGTTATTGGCTGAATTAGATGTGCAGGTGGAAGGTCCAGTTGTCATTTATTGTGACAACATGAGTAGTATACAGTTGGCTAGGAACCCTGTGTTCCATGCTAGGACAAAATATATTGAGGTTCACTACCACTTTGTGAGAGAGAAGGTACTAGCAGATGAGATTGGCTTGGTGTATGTCAGCACACAGGATCAGATAGCTGACATCTTTATGAAGGCATTGGGTATAGAGAAGCTTCAAAATTTTCGAAGCTTACTTGGAGTTACAGAGATGCAGTTGAGCTTGAGGGGGAGTGTTGAGATGACATGCTCAACACATGCGGACATTGATGATGGACCGCCTGGTTAGATGGGTCCACACGTCTACACTTAGCATGTCGGTGGTCATTATGACTCTCACATGGCCATTGACTCATTACTTATTATATTCAGGTTGTTACACCTATTTACAGCTGGCATAGTTATAGCGCCAATCGACTAGTGTAGTTGCTTATGCATTGTTTGACTTAGTAGGCCACTTTCCTTTATGTTGTATCTTATCTATACTTTGTGTACATTGTAAAGTGTGTGGAAGAAAAAGAAGAAACCAGCAAGAAAATGTTTTGGCCTCCATCTCTCTTCTTGTCTCTTGAGTGAGCTTCTCCTTGTGCATTTTGTGTGTGTTCGGCGCAGCATCTTGAGCAAGTCCCCCCACCACGCGATTCTTGACAAGGTGGACTTCACATACCTCAATACACATCTAGCTATATTCAAATGAGGCTTTTTAGGTACTTGCATTAAATCAAGCTCCCTACTATCCTCTAAACATACTAGGTCTTCTATCTCATCCCCAATATCAAACTCAAATTTACATTTGTTTCCAATGGCACTAAAAAGAGATTACATGCCATCATACCATACTTGGATAACATATCCAAGCCATACTACCTTTGGAATAGCAATATACCATTTGCACATTTGATCACCTCAATACCAACAAACTACCTTAGATCACCCGAATCGTTCATCTTAATTGTTGCTTAAAAATTCCCTTGACATTAGCAATCCCATTGTCACACTGTCACTTGTAATAATCAAGTCATCCACATAGATGACTATGACCACCAAAGTTACATTAGCTTTCCTCATATAAAGTGAATGATCTGTCAATGTTGACAAGATACTCTTTGATCTTATAACCCAATGCTCTAGCTACTTGCTTTAGCTCATAGAGCACCTTTGTTAACACGTAGGCATACATGGGATGCTCTAAATCCTTTCCTAGACTTGATCTTGCTAAGACTTAGTTAAAGATGCGAGAGAATGCATTCACTCTTAGGGCTTATTCATATATGCAAGATAATGTATTAATGCTAGGACTAATTCCTAAACTCAATCTAGTGTATTAACACTAGGACTAAGGTAAGTGCATTGTTTCAATGTAGTGTATTGAGTCCTAGGCTCAATGCCCGTCATTGAGATGACCCATGTCCTAAACTCAATGTGCTAAATTGAGCAAGCCTTGCATAATACACTAAATTGAGACCCAAGTCTTAAACTCAATGGACTAAATTGATTATAGGGTACTGACTTCCTCAAGTCATGATTCTAGGACCAAGTCTTGAGCTCAAATCACTATATTAAGTTTAGGACCAAGTCCTAGACTCAAGGTATGGTGTGCAATCTCAATGTTGTAGCATATCTTGTCCTAGACTAATTATATGCATTGAGATTAGGACCAAATTTTTCCTTGAGCCTGGATCTTGATCCTATATGCTTGTCAGTCTTAGACTCAATGTTGAATGCATACATGTGAGTCCTAGACTCAAGGGAGGGTATTGCATTTATCTTAGGACCTAGTCCTAGACTCAATATTATAACATATTGTCTAGAACTTTGTGCTAAACTTAATGCCTATCATTAAGCTTAGGAATAATTCTCAGACTCAATTTCCATAATTGAATCTAGGACTATCCACAGAGGATGGCCGCCTATAGATACATAATTTGTGCCTCCATATCCACTTGCATAATGTCCAAACTAGTTGCTTCCTCCACCTCTAGATATAGCATTCGCTTATGAAAGCAGTCCCTCTCAAAATGACCATAGTGACTACAATAATGTTATGTGCTATCACTTGTGAAGGACTAGATCATCCTCTACCATGGACATAGCAGCCCCCTACCTCTAGGCATGAAAGCTCCTTTTAGCTCTAGGCATAAAAGCTCCCCCTACCTCTAGGCATGAAAGCTCCTTGTGAAAAATATTCACAACCATGGGCAAATGCATTATCATGACCATATATAGGTCATCTACCATCTCTTGTCAATTTACTGCTAGATGCATTTAGCCCAATATGTATCTCCTCAATGAGAAGGAGGCAGATAAGATCCTCAAAATCAAGCATGGATTCACCTCAAACAAATATTGACATATCTAAATACTTATATGTTGGACCAAGGCCATTCAATGTGTTAGAAATTAAGGCATCATCATCAATAGAACCATTAATGGAAGCCAAATCTTCTACGATTTGTTTCATCCTAAGTCACATAATCATTGGTACTACCATTGCCATGCCATGCACCATGTTATCTTTTCTTAAACTAAAATTTACAAGACTCAATGCATGTATCATACAATTTCTCAATAATCTCCCAACTCCAAGCATCCTTACATGTGTCTGCCTTCTTAATATGTGGAATTAATGTTTCTAATATGCATATAGAAAACCAATGCAAAAGTATTCCTAATTTTTCCATCCATTATTTATATGATTTTTTTCATTCTTCAATGGGCTCATCTGTAAGTTAGGACATGCATCCTCACCTGTAATTAGGTCCCAAAGGCCTCTGCCCAAAAAGGAATTCTCCATCTTTTAAGACCATAAACTATAATTATCTTTTGTTAAGTTGTCACCCAAAATTTGCATAATCTGACATATTTTTGACATTCTGATAGCCACAAAACTGACAATCCAAAATCATATTATGTGTTCAAGAAATATCCAAGAGCATAACCCAATCTGGATGAAGATGGCTCAATTATAAGATCCCCAATGCATCAAAATTGTTAGTAGATATGCATAAAAATGAAATCTAAGGTTTGATTTTGCCAAACACAAGCTCAAATGCTATCAAGAACATCTAGATATCATTTTCACATTGTATATATTTTCTTTCCATCAAAATCCATGCATATGAAGCTCAATTTTTACGAATATGCCCCAAAAAGCTTAAATTTACGAGTCAAAATAACATAAATTTTCCAACTATATCTTTGTAGTTATTTTATGATAATAATTCTACTAAAGTAGAGCAAAACAAAGATAATATTTGTGGGATTTTTTGGTAATGTTTTGGCCTCCAAAATGGCAACCAAAAGTTGCATCGAAATCACATTTTTGCCCTTCAAAAAACTAGTTCAATTTCTGTGGTGTGAACACACAGGCCTGTGAGCCCATTTAGGCTTAGGCAGTTCGAGTAAATAGAACTTTCAATTTATCTAGCTTAGTAGTTGCTAATGTGAATAGGGATAACTTTGAACTAATTTAGTCTTTGTGTTAAAGACTTAGGCAAGCCCTTTTAATTTAAAAGACTTTAAAATGTATCTCATGGCTTGCTTTGAGAAGTGCCTCAAATCATCTAGGCCTCCAACATGCATTTGATAACATCATTTCTTTCAAAGACATCCTCTTGTACTGATTGGTTGGATTCAAGGCTCCAAGCCTTTGATTCACTCAAAGAAAAAACAATCTCTCATCTCTTCTCCATTACTATGTCTTCAAGCCCCTTACTTATTCTCATAAGCTACCCCCATGATTTGGTCACAAGCAAGCCCGTGCTCAAGTTGGGCCTAAGTGTAAGCTATACTTTTTCTTTCAAGGCTCAAACATAAATCGATTTCCATCCAAAATCAAACTAAAAAGTTGTTATAGTATCACTGCTTCTAGCCTTTAGTGGCTTCCAAAATGTTTCCAAATCATGTAATAAAGCCCCCAAATCAAGCTTCAATAGCTCCTTGACTAGTTAGTGAAGGATTAGTACCTGTTTTAGTGCCAAATAACATGTGACAGATTTGATGTAGACCTCAATTTGATATGCTTGCTCCAAACCCATTTGGAAAAAAATGAACTCACAAATGGGCCTTTTAGCCCCCCCTTTCTCCTCCTTAAAACAACGAAAAGAGGAGAGAAGAATAGTAAAATAATCCTCTTCTCTCCACTTTTGCAATCTTGTTTAGCCTTTTTTATATTATCTACAAAGATATACTCAGATTCCTTCTCTCTCCTCATTCAAGAAGTCTTTTTCAACCAAATTTTATATTAAAAAAGGAGTTAGTTACAAGAGTGTGGTGCTTTGTTTTCAAGGCAAAATGATTAGTAGATATGAGGTAATTGATTTTTAATCGAGAACAAGGAAAATGAAAATTTGAAAGTTCCTTTTAAGATATTTTGGGGATTTTTTATATTCTAACTTTTTGGTCAAAAAACAAACCAACTCGTTAAATTTTGTTTTTTCTGGAAATATTTTTGGAGGTAAAATAGAAATGTCTAAAATACGAAAAGTCTTGGACATCCCTACCCTCTGAGCTATTTTCCCCCATATCTATACTCTCTCATAACTCTATTGCGACCTCTTCTCTGTGTTTACGCAACCTTCATTAATAGAGTGGATTATTTACACTCTCCTTTCCCTTGGTGCCTATGTGTGCCTCTTTGTGCATCTCCACTCTACCTCCAGTGACAACCAAGTAGGCTCCCATTTTCTATTAATAGTAAAATGAATACAGGAAAGTAGGAGCTACATATTGAGGTAGAGATTAAATATACCCATTATTCAAAAGAACCCAGCGTACCAGTGTCAACCCTTAGGCTTTGCAGAGGTACATGAAAATGGGATTGAAACATGTGGATTTGTGGGTTGATGGGGGAATCTACCCAATTGACCCCTTAAACAATAGACCTCCAACTTTCTCAGGAATCACAAATTTGTTGAAGTATGTGTGAGAGGGTGAAAATGGGTTGCTCAGTTACACTAGACGGCTCAATGATCAGGTGTTCAAAGTACAACTTGCCAAGCAACCATAAAAAATTGTTATGATGTGATCGTTGCACATCAACTTCATATACAACAGCTCATAGGACATGTGATACGACAAAATGACACTCTAATTCAACAAAACAATCAAATTATTTCAATGCAGGACACTATCCATGACATTGGTATCTCATATGAGAAGGCAAAGGCACAATTGGATGACTTGAGAAAGATCAATACCAAGCTAACACAGGAGCAGAAATGAAAGAAGAAGCCAATCAATGAGTTAATTGTGAATAGCGGCCAGTGGAAGCAATGTATCAAAGCATGTAAGGTAGCTTAGAAAGAGAACCTAGATGAGGGTGAGATTGGATCATGTATTAGTAGACTGCTGAAGGCAAATACATTGGAAAACACTTTGAGCAATACTAAGTTTAAGGTTGTGAAGGAAAACATGATTGAGTGCACATTAAAAGATGTGTCAAATGAGTTCTTAGCTATGGATGCACAATCTATTTATGCTAGGGTCCGTATTAGCACAATGACTTACTCAAAGATATTCAAAGGTGTGAAGGCTGGGTTTGGTCGTGTGTTGAAGAGAAATAGAATTGTGCCTCTTTCTCAACCTTCAAAGTTAATAGAGGCTCAATGGCAACTTAATACAAAGGTTTTGGAGCTGATAGGAGATCCCATGCATGTTCAATGCGTGGAAACACTAAAGGTTGGGACCAAAAATGCATATGAGGTGAAGTTCATTGAACTCAACAATTACTATTTAGATTTGTACAAGGTGCACTCGGCAATGGTAATGTACTACAATATGTCTATTGAGGCATGTAATGGCAAATTGCAATTTGTTATAAAATTAGATAAAAGTGAGATCATCAAAGGAGTAAGGCTTGAAAGAGTTAGTGTAACTTTGATGAATAGAGCTTTACAATTCGATAAGAACAACCCACATAACTTTACTGTTCAATCCCAACGCCATGTGTGGTGGCTCGCTGCATTTGGAGTTCCTAAGGAAATATTTGAGGTGCTGTAGCTGTTCTTTATGCACACAAGCATTCTAAGCATCATCGATCGTCATTAGGAACATGGTGAGATGCCAATGGTGCAAATACAAAGAATCCATGCCTATATTGCTTGACAGAGAGGGTGGAAGGAAAGGATGGAAAGAAGAACCGACAAAGGGTGACAAGTGCTGCACCAACGCGCAATAGAGAAGATCCCACTTGGGAGCCCATCTTCAACATTCCATTGGATCGTATTCACATTTTTTCATTACATGATTTTTTCAGAATCATGGAGAAACTTGTAGATGAATACATTTGCTTTGCTTATAGGATGCAACCAAAAAAAGAAGCCATTGCAACATGTAGGAATGTGGAGTGAGTTCTATCAGAAATTGGGCTACACAAGCATCAAGTGACGATTGAAGAAGCTGAGAAGAGATCAAGAAAATCTGGTAACTTGCCAAAAAAGCCTTGATTTGGAGGAGTAAAGGCTAGGAAGTTTCTTTCAACACCCATCAATGAGGAAGAGAATGTCATGGTTCGTAGGCCACAGGACTACGATGGGTGGAAAAAGTTACATTTTGTAGTTCCTGATCGAAGTATTGGAGGAAAAATAAGATTGGCCAAAGCTAAGGTTTGGATAAGTCTTAACAAATTGGATCCCTTACTTTGCAAGATGGTGTTTAACAATGAAGATAAGTAAGAATTTATCGATACTATGCATAGCTTCTACAAAAACATGGCGGAAGCGTGGGGGAAAAGCTCTATCACACATTACATGGTGCGTACTAAGTTAATATCTTAAAATTGCATGAATTGTATAAACTATTGAGCATAGTTTTACTCATGTGTGATATGTGTCTTTGTAGCATATCCTTGAGGCACATGGGCCATACTTTGCAAAAGAGGGAAGCATCAGAAGTTGGTCCACACAAGGGATGGAAAATTCACATTGGATAGCGCATGGTGTATGCCAAAGAAAAACCGATCATGGTGGAGGGGTGAATGGTAGTAATCCAATGATCCAATTGCTATCTTGGTAGTATAGGATTATAGTAGCAGATAAACTAAACTCTTGCAAAAGAGAGCAAATGAAAGTGCTCATGAATCGGTTGTAGATATGATGGAATCACGTCGCGTCACTAAAAGAGTGCGTTATGAAGCCTCAAGTGCCAAGGAAAACCATGCCAAGTGGACAGAAACAAGGCTTCTACAAGGTAGAAAATGGGTTCGAAGAGAGCTAAGATAGTAAGATGAACAATGTGATCAAGTGAATGCAATTCATAGTTTAAGAGAGAAAGAGAGAGAGTGCATCTATGTGAATGAGTCTTACAGTTTAGGGTTATATAAAAGAGGGTTTCAATTCCTATCTTATTCATTGAGTTCTCATATCTCTTGTGCAGGAAAGATGGCTAGGTCTAAGGTAGTTGCAAATAAGCTTCTGCTCAGAGCCCCATATTGTGTTCAGTCCCTTGGAGCATCTACTAGCTCAAATGCACCCCCTTCCCAACCTAACCCAACTTCCTTAAGTTGCCCTCACAAGGGTCCTCCTTTTAGCATCCCCACAAGAAATGCAAGTGGAAGTAGGTACAATGGCCTTGAGAGAAATTAGGAGGTATCAACGCTCTTCTGATCTCATCATTTCGAAGGCGAGCTTCTTGAGACTTGTTCGTGAGATTGTGCAAGACCTCTACCACGTACAGAAAGTAGGAGGTGGTTTTTGGCACAAGGTCAGGATAGACTTGATCGCTTCACAAAAGAATGTCTTCATGCTTTACAGTGTGCTGCAGATGCCTTTTTAGTTGACTTGATGGACTGATGCTCAACGTTGTGCAATATATGCGAACCACATCACTATAACTCCCAAGGACTTCCAACTTGTAAGAAATCTTCAAGCAGTGATGAAGGATGCATTCGTTCCAATGGAATGAACATAGTTTGCAATGTTATCTTTTTTGGCATAGTATTATCCTCATGCATTGGACATATGACTATGTCCTAGTGCAAAACTATTGTATGCGCCCTTAAAATATGAATTAAATTTTTACTATTGTCCTTCACTCTCAACTTTGACTATGCATCTTCACTGTATTTTCAATTCTTACTTACAATTTTTGCTAGCGCTATCAATTTCAATAGGAAAAACATGCAAAAATTTACCATTTCTTGTTGCATACTTTACTGTTGATACCTCTGTATAGTCTATGTGGTGCAAAGTTTCTAAGGGTCAGTAGTCGCGATGTTGATTTCTTGATTATCAATCTATCCATAATTTTGATGTGGGATACTTTTTAAAATACTAAATTGTATCGAAATGCGACAAAACTTCACATGTGCACTCGTTAGGTGGCCAAGAGCCCAAATTATTTTTTTTTGAAAAAAAATACAAGTGGCTCCAAACACCAGACTTCAGACCATGGGTTTGCATGCATTTTTTTCCAAAAAAAAAGGCATCTTGGCCACCTAATGAGTGTGCATGTGAATTTTCATCGCATTCTGATAAAAGGTTATGGATTTACGATCACATGATGGATAATGCATATGAAGCTACATTAACTCGGTTTTGGGGTTTAAATGGATTAAAAGTTGATTTAAATGGATTAAAAGTTGATCCTCCATTCTCACAACCCCAATCTCTGTCTCTTCTCCATCTTGCCCTCCTCGAGCTTGCATAGCACACACCAAGCAAGCATATCACTGTTTCGACCCCGAGAAGACCTCATGCCAAGGCCCGTGCCACCACCTGGAGCACAAGGTGGAGCCTCCTCTAGTGCAATGGCAGGTACTCTCCATAGAGCACAAGGACGACCATAGAAGAAGAGGAGATGGAAATCGGGCAATGTCACCCTTCGGGAGATAAGTAGAATCCAATGCAGATACGAGCTTCTCATCCCAAAAAGTTCTTTTAATAAGGTTGTTCGGAAAGCCATGCAAGACTTGGAGTTGAAAGGGATGGGAAGATTTTAGGCATGAGTACGGGATGGCCCACCAGCAGGAAGGTAGACTGCTGCAGCTATGGAAGCCCTACAAACAACTACAGAGGGGTTTCTCATTGACTTATTTGATGATTCACAACTTGTGGCCATCCATGCAAAGCGTGTCACAATTACAATTATAGACATGAACTTTATCATTTGGCTTTGACACGACAAGGGGACTCCTTCATAGGTTATGAGATTAATGATGCAATGTTTTGTAATGAGTGTTATAGCACCATAGCATCTTGTAAGGCAAAAAAAAATTGTATACTCTGCCACATTGGAATATTTATTTATATATACATAATATCTCATGTGATGTGTAGTGAATTCAAATAATTGAGTAAAGTTGTTTTGTTTTGTTTCTTGAAACACACAACTCTTATTTTTTATTTAATGTACGAACGCATCGAAAGTAGTAATACGTATGGATATGAGTTACGTTATTGCTTATGCATAATCGCAAGTGCAGCACTATGTGTTGAATTATGTTAATGTATGCAAATGCGTCATTCACATACCATACATTATCGTTACACTTACATGAACCACATATTTATTCAATAAATATTTATTTATAGGGACAAAGTAAAATATCTTATATTCATCAAGAAAATACATGCGATGGCTGATAGTAATGGCAGATACAAAAAGTTGATAGCCAACAAGAACTCTCAATTGTTCCTTGGCTTTTTCATCGGTGGAGAGGAGGGGTCAGCTTCTGACAAAAATATAAGTTCCTTCTTTGCTTCAAAAATGATGTGCTCCCCCTTTAGCTCTTTCTCTAAGAGAAGCCGATCATCTGACACTTTAGCAAGGCCACCTAATGTAGCAAGCATACGCATTGCTCCACCACATGTTTGGTCAAACAAGTAAAGAAGCTTTGACCGCTTGATTAGCACCACATTCTTTAAGCTAGATGCCACAGGTATCGCTCAAAAAGGTCCAAACTTGATCAAAGCTCAAATTTTCATGAATATTTCTTGCCCTCATGGTGAGCACTTCTTATGGAAGACCACCAAGTCTACAACAAGGTTGCCAATGTACTCCTTCAAAGCTGAATCCTTCCATCGATTTGCATGCCGAGTCACAAATATCCTGACACAGTGGAGTGTCGAGTCACAATAAGGGACATGGCTTTCAGGTAAAAATTTTCTCTCTTAGTTGACTATTATCTTACTTTGGGATGAATCAGCTAACTTTCCTTTCCAATTACAGGTACTTTGTCGCACGACAAACTTTATGCCTAGTATTCAAGTATCCCTTTTGTTTCCATGGCAATTAGTCATCTCAGACCCGGCCATGCAATCATCAATCACACCCCACTTGGGTTAACATCCAAAACCACATTAACAAACAGTTGATTGCACAACCTCTTTCTTTAAGGCATCACAATCCCATTGCATGCACAAACATGATTTAACTTAGATGTATCAAAACACTTGCTCAAGGGATTTACAATCTTTTTAAACAACCAAGCATAACTTGGGTCAACAATCCATTTAGGGCTAGGTCACCAGCTTCAATTAAGCTAGGAGGGTATCCATTTGCGATAGTTCACAGCAAGATCAATAAAACAATTTGCAGGCAATTATACTTATTCCTAATGCACCGGATCTCATGAAGGTCTAGGTTTCTATCCATCGGTGCAATTGCATCCTACGAATGGAAACTAACATTCCGTGTGTTTAATTTTTATGCAGATTCAAATTGTGATTTTTATTGGTTAATTTAGGCATTGCTCTGCGTGAAGGTCTATCATTTTATGTAAAAATTTATGAAAACCTTATCATTTCATGTGCGTTAATCCATGCAGATTCCATTCTATTTGTCCCCTTGACTCCCATGCAATCATCCCGTATTTGCAAGATTTCATGTAACAATATTTCATGTACTAGGCTGGTCAATATTTCATGCAACTCACGCACTTGAGTTTTCATAATCATGCACTTTAAGTATAGAAGAGAAACCATGAACAATAAGGAACAAGAATAGCGGGAGGGTTAGAGGACACCATTTTCTAGGGGGAGTGGTCAATGTCATCTTCTGATTTCCCTTCAAGTTCTCTTCTTTCTCACCTTCTTCTTCTCTCTCTCTCCCTCTTCTTCTCCTTCTTCTTCTCCTTCTCTCTCTCCCTTCCTCTTCTCCTTCTCCTTCTTCTTCTTCTTCTTCTTTTCTTCTCTCTCCCTCTCCTTCTCCTTCTTCTTCCTCTTCTTTTTTTTTCTCCTTCTCTCTTCTCTCTCTCCCCTCTTCTCTCTCTTCCCACTTCTTCTCCTTCTTCTTCTTTTTTTCTTCTCCTTCTCTCTCTTCTTTCCCTCTTCCCTCTTCTCCTTCTTCTTCTCCTTCTCTCTTCTCTCTCTTCTCTCCCTCTTCTCTCTCTTCCCTCTTCCCTCTTCTCTCTCTTCTCTCTCTTCCCACTTCTTCTCCCTTCTCTCCTTCTCCTTCTCTCTTCTCTCTCTCCTTCTCTTCTTCTCCCTCTCCTTCTCTTCTTCTCTCCCTCTCCTCTTCCTCTTCTCTCTCTCCTTCTCTTCTTCTCTCCCTCTCCTCTTCTTTCCTGCTCACGGGGCCCTGAAGCGATTGGCGATCAAGGAGGGGGGGTGGCTTTACTCGGAAGCCCCAGGGGGGCCTTACTGCCGCGCCGAGTTGGAGGGGGGGCGCTACCTATCGGAGGGGGCGCTGTGCAGAATAACGAGGGAGGGAGGACCTATGCGCCACGACCAACAGGGGGGCTGCCTGTACCCGAGGGAGGGGGGAAGGCTCCCCTTTATAGGGGGAGGGAGGACGGCACCTCTCTACATTACTCTCTCTCTCTCTCTCTCTCCCCGCCATGCACTTGACAGGGGAGAGAGAAAGAGTAAAAAAAAAATGAATTTTTTTTCCTTAGGGGGGGTTCTCATGGGGGGAGGCACGGGGGAAGCACCGGGGGGGGGGGGGGGGGGCATTACAGAATCCTTGACTAGGATGGAAAACTACTCTTCTTCCTTCATTTCCAAGTATTGTAGCACATTTGATAGAAGTGAGTATTGTACACCATCTACTTCAATGGGCGTCAAGGAGGCAAGGTTGGGTTTGTCGACTTGTGGTTGTTTTGAAGAAGATGGCACCATGAGAGCCAACCCTTGCTCTGCCACCACCCAATGTTCCTCTTCAATATTTATGAGCTCTTCAATCAGTTCTTCTCCCGTGTATGTGATAGCAACAACTTGTGGAGTTGTATCTTCATCGCTCTCCTTGTCTAGGGGTGTATCCAATGCAAGGAGGTAAATTGTCAATGTGGAATCATACTCCACGAGATCCAAAGGTGCTGTACTTGGTGTATTGCCTATGGGAACAGTGCATACTTTGTGCAAAGGATCCACGTGGGCTAGACACCTATTCACCACTTTTTGGTGATTCTTCCCTGCTTGAAATACCATGAGCTGTTCCAGAGGCACCCAATTCATGACGGATCCCTTGATGGAGTATGTGCAGGTAGCAATGGTGCTCAAAAAGTCTTCCAAAACCTGAAGGGGGGGATCCAATGATGAGAGCACGCTTTCAAGGTTGAAGCTCTTAGAGAAAACCTGAAATATCTCATCACCTTGGCTAGCAAAGATAGTCTCGTGGATCCACTCATCAAAGTGTGCGCGAGCATCCATCATAGTAGGTAGGAGGGATGTGGTGGATGTAAAGAGATGAAGAGAGAAAGTGTAAAATGAAACAATGAAACAAGAACTAAACTAGTTCTACCTTAGAAACCTTAAGTTTTAAACCATTAAGGGGTGTTCGCATACAATATTTAGTTATGGATTTACTTACTTCTTTGTAAAGTTTACATGCATATGTAAATGTGTTGATGTGAAAAGTGTATAACAAGTGTATGATTTTGCACAAATACCATGATTTTTAAATATTGTAAGTTTAAAAGTGACAATATTCTATTGGTAAAAAAAATCTAAAAATTTATAGGTGTTGGATATTACAACTTGTGGTGTTGGGAATTTTAGGGAGACTCTACAACTTCTAAAATATGTGAAGCCACACACTTTCCGCTTGCTGGTAACAATATCCTTAGCTCGACTTTGAGTTTTCCTACCATCTAGTTTAAAATAGAAGAAAAGAGGTGGATTCTGCATTAACATTGTAATTTCCTGGTGGATTATACTCAAGGGCCAATCATCCTCCATTTGCAACACTTGGGACTCGTGGCCCTCACAAATAATAGTAACATCCATAGCTGGACTTTCACGCATGTCTTGATCAAGGCACAACCATTTACCCTTGAGCATCCTCCATCTACGATACTTGAACACTAGGCATAAAGTTTGTCATGCGACAAAGTACCTGCAATTGGAAAGGAAAGTTAGCCGATTCATCCCAAAGTAAGATAATAGTCAACTAAGAGAGAAAATTTTTACTTGAAAGCCATGTCAGAAAGTGACAAATCTCGACGGTAGGGTGCATCAGGTCTCCTAGTGTCCACTGGTGAGATCTTGGTAAAAAATGATGCATGCAGCTATCCTATTCGAAGTCCATGGCATCTGGGGCCACTTTAAAAAGTGGCAAAAAATGATGTATACAGCTGCTATATTAGAAAGCCATGGTGTCTGGGGCCACTTACGCCATGGCTTTAGACAGGGCAGCTGCATGCATCATTTTTGACATCTGGAGCCACATTCTAATGGACTTTGGACAGGGTAGTTGCATGCATCATTTTTGGCCAAGATTTCACCGGTGGAGTCTAGGGACCCGATGCATCCTACCGTAAAGTTTTGTTGCATAAAAATATATGGTAGTTAGAAATCTCACATTCTCTAGATCATCTTGTATCTTAATTTCCTCGTGTGTCAGTGAGGCACCTCTTTGGGAAGAGGGATCTACAAACTCCTTGGTAGGAAGCAGGGACCTTGGCTCCCAAATAGATCATGCTATAGTGCTTCAAATTCAACATCTGGCAGCACAAGGTAATCTTCTTCAATCGAGGTAATATGCTCATATGTTGCTATGATGGCACTCACTATATTTAAGCTTGTGCCATCATATCTTCCAATCTCTGCCATTGTTGGATGCACATCCATGTAATCATAATCAATTAGGTTTTCCATCGAATCTGTAACGTTCCCACTCCTCAAATTGCGAGACACGTCTTAGCAGTCCATTGAGAGATATATCTAGAAGATGCCACCCGGAACTCCCAAGGAGTGACACAGGGTTTGCCAACTAGGGTCTCTCGAGTTTGCCCCGCAATGAAGCTTATCTAGTCGTTCCCACTAGGATCAAAACCTAAAGTCCGGGTTCCTTGTAATCGGGTCTTTCTAACAGCCTTCTACCCATCAGCCTACAACTGCTCCACTTTGCGCAGACACAATTGGGCCAAAGCAGATTCATACAGCACTTGGTTCAAAGAGAATGGGAAATGAGAGGGATGCATCGCTCAACCTCTCTGCCTGTAGGGCATAGTCCCATTCCTGCCCCCTAAAACGGTATGAATCTAACCAACATTGTCTAAGGCCATTGTCCGACTTTTCCTAACATTCCTCGTTAATACTTCCTTTGAGGAAAGCTCTCGGCTAACCGAGACCACCCTTCTGTAGGATAGACCCATTGGTCACATCCACCACGCTTCCCTCGGGGGTTGTTTTAGTTATCTAATTACCTACCACATTATGTTTGACACATAAAAGTAGCTTCCTTAGTTAACCCATTAATCACAGGTTCCTTTACGTAATTTAGGGCACAGACACGAAGACAAGATAAAACAAGATCAAAAAATTCCTTAACTTATCTTTAGATTAATGTTTGTCTCCCACCCATACAGGAGAATTAAGTGTTCCTTTCTGCCTCCACAGAAAAATCCTTCCGTCTTCCGGCAATAAAAACCCGAAGGTTTATCCTACCAAGATTCCACCTTGCAACTAGTATCAAGGCCTCGAGATCCCATCTTGAGTCACGTAGAACACTTGTGTAGGGTCCGGAGGCATTGGGATTTACGGCCAGAGCCCCCACTGGCACCCAAGCGTCCTCCTACGCCAAGTAATTTCCATGGAGACACCTCTTGCAGTGGGTTCGGTCCACATTCCTGGCGCAGATTCATAACCCCCTTGGTTAGGGTTTGGCGGTTCGCGGGGGGTAGCTAGCGCCATCCTTCCATAATTAACCCTTTAGGAAATCAACCACATCTGAAGCAACCAGCTTAAAAACAATTACTAGGGAAAACATCCCTCTTATTTCCATGGCAATCAGTCATCTCCAACCTGGCCATGCAATCATCAATCACACCCCACTTGGGTTAACATCCAAAACCACATTAACAAACAGTTGATTGCACAACCTCTTGCTTTAAGGCATTACAATCCCATTACATGCACAATCAGAATTTAACTTGGATGTATCAAAACACTTGCTCAAGGGATTTACAATCTTTTCAAACAACCAAGCATAACTTGGGTCAACAATCCATTTAGGGTTAGGTCACCAGCTTCAATTAAGCTAGGAGCGTATCCATTTTTGATAGTCCACAGCAAGATCGATAAAACAATTCGCAGGCAATTATACTTATTCCTAACACATCGGATCTCATGAAGGTCTAGGTTTCTATCCATCGGTGCAATTGCATCCTACGAATGGAAACTAACATTCCGTGTGTTTAATTTTTATGCAGACGCAAATCATGATTTTTATTGGTTAATTTAGGCATTTCTCTATGTGAAGGTCTATCATTTTATGTAAAAAATTATGAAATCCTTATCATTTCATGTGCGTTAATCCATGCAGATTCCATTCTATTTGTCCCCTTGACTCCAATGCAATCATCCCGTATTTGTAAGATTTCATGTAACAATATTTCATGTACTAGGCTAGTCAATATTTCATGCAACTCACGCACTTGAGTTTTCATAATCATGTAGTTTAAGTATAGAAGAGAAAGCATGAACAATAAGGAACAAGAATAGCGGGAGGGTTAGAGGACACCATTTTCGGGGGGGGGGGGGGGGGGGGTGATCAATGTCATCTTTTGATTTCCCTTCAAGTTCTCTTCTTTCTCACCTTCTTCTTCTCCTCTCTCTCCCTCTTCTTCTCCTTCTCCTTCTTCTTCTCTCTCTCTCCCTTCCTCTTCTCCTTCTTCTTCTTTTCTTCTCTCTCCCTCTCCTTCTCCTTCTTCTTCCTCTTCTTCTTCTCTTCTTCTCCTTCTCTCTTCTCTCTCTCCCCTCTTCTCTCTCTTCCTACTCCTTCTTCTTCTTCTTCTTCTACTTCTTCTCTCTTCTCTCCCTCTTCTTTCCCTCTTCCCTCTTCTTCTCCTTCTTCTTCTCCTTCTCTCTTCTCTCTCTTCTCTCTCTTCTCTCCCTCTTCTCTCTCTTCCCACTTCTCCCTTCTCTCCTTCTCCTTCTCTCTATTCTCTCTCCTTTTCTTCTTCTCCCTCTCCCTCTCCTTCTCTCACTTTCCTCTTCCTCTTCTCTCTCTCCTTCTCTTTTTCTCTCCCTCTCCTCTTCTTTCTTGCTCACAGGGGCCCACAGCGAGACTGGCGATCAAGGAGGGGGGTGGCTTTAGTCGGAAGCCCCAGGGAGGGGACTTACTGCCATGCCGAGAGCTGGAGGGGGGCCGCTGCCTGTCGGAGGGGGTGTTGTGCTGAATAATGAGGGGGGAAGGATCTATGCGCCACGGCCAGCAGGGGGTTGCCTGTACCTGAGGGAGGGGGAGGAAGGCTTCCCTTTATAGGGGGAGGGAGGATGCCACCTCTTGCCATGTAGGGGGCTGCATGCCCCCCCTACTCTACATTACTCTCACTCACTCTCTCTCTCTCCCCACCATGCAGTCGGCAGGGGGAGAGAGAGGGATTAAAAAAAGAAAAAGTGATTTTTTTTTTCTTATGGGGGGTTCTCATGGGGGGAGGCACGGGGGACGCACGGGGGGGACATTACAGAATCCTTGACTAGGATGCAAAACAACTCTTCTTCCTTCATTTCCAAGTATTGCAACACATTTGATAGAAGCAAGTATTGTACACCATCTACTTCAATGGGCGTCAAGGAGGCAAGGTTGGGTTTGTTGACTTGTGGTTGTTCTAAAGAAGATGGCACCATGAGAGCCAACCCTTGCTCTGCCACCACCCAATGTTCCTCTTCAACATTTATGAGCTCTTCAATCAGTTCTTCTCCCATGTATGTGATAGCAATAACCTGTGGAGTTGTATCTTCATCGCTCTCCTTGTCTAGGGGTGTATCCAATGCAAGGAGGTAAATTGTCAATGCGTAATCATACTCCACGAGATCCAAAGGTGCTGTACTTGGTGTATTGCCTATGGGAATAGTGCATACTTTGTGCAAAGGATCCACGTGGGACAGACAACTATTCACCACTTTTTGGTGATTCTTCCCTGCTTGAAATACCATGAGCTGTTCCAGAGGAACCCAATTCATGACGGATCCCTTGATGGAGTATGTGTAGGTAGCAATGGTGCTAAAAAAGTTTTCCAAAACCTGAAGGGGGGATCCAATGATGAGAACACGCTTTCAAGGTTGAAGTTCTCAGAGAAAACCTGAAGTATCTCATCACCTTGGCTAGCAAAGATAGTCTCGTGGATCCACTCATCAAAGTTTGCACGAGTATCCATCATACCAGGTAGGAGGGATGTGGTGGATATAAAGAGACGAAGAGAGAAAGTGTGAAATGAAACAATGAAACAAGAACTAATCTAGTTCTACCTTAGAAACCTTAAGTTTTAAACCATTAAGTGGTGTTCGCATACAATATTTAGTTATGGATTTACTTACTTCTTTGTAAAGTTTACATGCATATGTAAATATTTTGATGTGAAAAGTGTATAACAAGTATATGATTTTGCACAAATACCATGATTTTTAAATATTGTAAGTTTGCAAGTGACAATATTCTATTGGTAAAAAAAATCTAAAAATTTATAGGTGTTGGATATTACCACTTGTGGTGTTGGGATTTTAAGGGAGACTCTACAATTTCTAAAATATGTGGAGCCACACACTTTCCATTGCTAACAATATCCTTAGCTCGGCTTCGAATTTTCCTACCATCTAGTTTAAAATAAAGCTAATAGGTGGATTCTACATTAACATTGTAATTTCCTGGTGCATTATACTCAAGGGCCAATCATCCTCCATTTGCAACACTTGGGACTCACGGCCCTCACAAATGATAGTAACATCCACAGCTGTACTTTCACGCATGTCTTGATCAAGGCACAACCATTTACTCTTGAGCATCCTCTATCTATGATATTTAAACACTAGGCATAAAGTCTATCGTGTGACAAAGTACTTGTAATTGGAAAGGAAAGTTAGCCGATTCATCTCAAAGTAAGATAATAGTAAACTAAGAGAGAAGAATTTTACCTGAAAGCCATGTCCCTTACTGCGACTCAACACTCCACTGTGTCAAGACTGTGAGTCCTTTTTGATGTCCAAGTTTTGGCTAGAATCCTTGTTACATTAGAATCCTTGTTATGTAATCCTCTGATGCACTTTTTATGACATACATGCTTTTGGTATGTCTCAAACCCTTACATTCCTTGAAAATGTGTGCAAAAATTGCAATCGTTATGAACCAACTTAGCTGAACATTCTTTCAGTCTGTGCTTGGCTTCATAGAATTCAAAATGTCTGCTGAAATTTTTTTGCTACACATGTGCAAAATGTTGCTACTACACAATGGCCATTCTATGCTATTGAGATTCGATATGTACATAGACTCAAGGGTTTCATATTCTTGATCCTCTTGGGCAATATGTACTTGGAGCTATAGAAAAAAACAAGGTCCTCTGTGAGCTGCTTAGCTGTACGCCCCTCAAAGAGAAATCTTCTAATTTCGAGGTGGTAGTAACACTTAAAAGGAACTTGTTAAACTCTCAACATTTTGCCACTCACAGTAATTCGAAGGGTATACTTCTGTAAATACAAGCCAAGTAGTTACATATATATGATTAAATTTCTCATTCTCAATGAGTTGCAAATACTTACTATTTGCAATATTTCGTTGAAAGGGCACAATGGGCACAATATGTATTTATTTTTGCATGAATACATGTTGTACAGACACCTCTATTACAAGGTGAGAATCAACATTCCTTTGTCTAAGAGCTAAAATTTTACCCTTCCAATGCTTTGATACATCTGCAATTGCAAATGCTTTCACCTTGAAAGCTCTCTTCATACTTAGATGCATATGTACCCAAGACGAGCAATGATACGTATCAATGATCCAATTCCTTTCTTCATCTTTTCTATTACGTACTTCTATCAAGAGAATGCTTATTCTCCTCTCAGGCATTATAATTTACGCATTAGAGGCAAATAAGTATGTATTAAATCCTAAACAATAAGCATTTTAATTCTATCTAGTAATCACCAATATGCCATACAAATCAAAATGGCATTAAGAGATGTTTACACTTTCGTAAATAGACACAAACATCGATATTGAAATACATGTGGATATGTACATGACACAAAGTGTAGATTCAATTTCAAGGCATCACTTTAATCATACCATTTACATGAAATATAATGAAAAGAACAGCACAAGAATACTTAGAGAAATTTGCGAAAATAATTTTTATTATAATGAATAGGAGTCTGATTTGACTCAATACATTGTATGAAACATGGGTATTATAGAGTAGTTGTTACAAGGATAGCAACCACATGGCATGCAAATCTTAATAGGCACATTGGATTGACACTTGAGATATTCTAAGACTCAACACATTGTGCGTTATATGGATGATATGATAAAATAGTTTCATGGATCATCACCAATTGGCATGGAGATCTGAATGGACACATAGGACCAATAAAGTAGAGGATTTTTGAACCATTGACTTCCAGCAGATCCATATCATCCAACGCAAAGGAATCTCTCATCACATCAAAATAGTTAATCAAGAATTATGTGCTTTACCTAAACCTTGTACAATACATGCATGTATAAAAAAATACTTGCATGAATTCCTTTTAACAAAAATACTTGCATGAATCCCTTTTAACAAAAATACTTGCATGAATCCCTTTTAACAAAAAATATCTAGATAATTGCATGAATATAAGAAATACAAAATAGGGCAAATTTACCTATAAGCTGATTTGTTGAAGATAAGATTAAATTGTAGCTAATCAAAACCCATTGCAAATGATGGACATAAGAAAATATCAATCCCATCAAACATAAAAATCACTAATTAAATGAATAAATTTTGGCACCACAAAATATGGCAGATTTACTCATAAATTGAGCTACAGAATCTTTGCTCTACCTTGTGTTAAGTGCTGCAACAACAATTGGTCCTTAAGTTAGAACTAGCATCAAACCCTATTGTAAATATAGTAGAAAAGGGATAATGTAGAGAGGAAGAGAGAGAGAGTGTGTGAGTACATGGGAGAGAAAAAAATGAGCACCTATCCAATCTTGCCCAAATTGATGTCTGCAAAAGATAATAGCAAGAGTTACTATTTACATGAAGGTATACTGAAAAAACAATAGAAAAGAGGAAACACAGAGAGAGGGAGAGAGAGATGAGCACTTATGCAATGTCACCCAAAATGATCTGTGCAATAAAACAACTGTTGAGATATCGAGCTCCACTTGTGATATGCCAGGGTGACCGTTGTGTATTTATGTCACCGACTTGTCAGTTGCAGACGCGGTTGGTACACCGCCCATGAATAATAGCTACATGATAGCTATCCTTATCTACTCTAGTTCGTGGCTCAGTTAGTATGCCACCTTAGTTAGTTGAGTTTGATTTGAGACCCATATATAGGGTTCTTCTATTTCTTTGTAAGAGAGTTCTTTTGGCTTACACAACTAAGAAGAGGAAAACTGTATTCAGCCTCCACCCTTGTGTGTATTCCCCCATTGTGCAAGCAAGAAAGCTACAAATGAGACTCCTTCCTTCTCTCCCACAATCTTGACATGGTATCAGAGCCTTGTTCGTGGTAAGGAGCTCAAGAAAGCAAGCCAAGCTCGCGATGTTCTGGTAAGAGGAACAGTGTTGCTTTCATTTTCTGTTTTGGGAGCAGATCTATGCAGGTAGCACAGCCGAAAATTGCAAGAGTGCATTGTCTCAGGTTGAGATGCCCTTCGCGGTGAAGCAAGAGGGCAGTATATGCTACGGGTATAGGCTTTAGCCCTTGGCGACCTTTTTTTTTAAATTTGAGGCCATTTCGGGGCCTGTTTTGGAGGCGGAAGTTTTCTGCACGCACTCAGGAAGAGGCCCAGTTTTATGCTGTGCAGCCACTGTTCTACAGGTCGGTGAAAAGTTTCTGTAGAAATTGCATCGTATGCTTGTGCGCAGAGACATTGGGAGTTACAGAATCATCCCTGTTGCCTGTTGATGCAAAATCGTCACTAGGAAGTGACTGTGTGGTCAAATACCACTTTCGTTAGTTTTGCAGATTTGCCTTTGTGAGGCTGAAGCTGTGTTCTTTGCAGTGACATAATTTTTTACAGTGTTCTATAATGGCGTCTGATTCTCTCTCTCAGATTGTCACTGAAAAGCTTGACAAGAACAACTTCCAAGCATGGAAGTTTAGAATGACGAATTTCCTTATGGGAAAAGGATATTGGGAATTTGTTGCAGGAAATGAAGAAGAATCAGTTCTTCCTGATGTTCCCAATCAACAGCAAATGCAGGCATTTAAAGCATGGCATGAGAGAGCCAGGAAAGTTATATACTGGCTGTCTATCAGCATTTCAGACTCTATGATTGTGCATATTCAAGATGCAAGTACGCCAAAGGAGGCATGGGATACTTTGTCAAAAATGTATAGCACAAATATGCAAGCCAAGAAAATGCAGCTCAAGCAAGAGTTGCATAATGTGCAGAGAGAAAATATGAGCATCAATGACTACCACATGAAGGTGAAGAAGATTGCAGATGCACTTGCTTCCATCGGGTTGCCAGTGGAAGATGATGATTTAGTTTCTGTGACCTTGAATGGTCTAGGAAAGGATTATGCACAGTTTCGGACATCCATTTCAGTTCGTGAAAGATTTCCTGATTTTGAGGAGCTGATTGCTCTTCTAATTTCTGAGGAGCAAAGAAATGGTGGTGCATCTTCTTCAGGAGGAACTTCAAAAGAAGCTGTCTTCTACTCAAATGCTGGAAGAGGTAGAGGCAGAGGTAGAGGAGGCCGATTTGGAGGCCGTGGTAGAAATCAGAATATGCAGCAAACTCAAGAAAACCAGTCCTATGGAGGAGGACGTGGTAACTTTAGAGGCAGGGGGAGCCAAAGAGGTCGTGGTGGATGGCAAAGAGGCCAAAATGCAAACAATAATGTTGAATGCTACTACTGTGGTAAAATGGGTCATATGGCTAAAGACTGCTATAAAAAGCAGAATGACATCATGAATGGAAAACTGCAACAAGGGAATTATGCATCTTCTAGTAGACAGGGTGATGATAGAAATGAGCATCTGTTTATGGTGCAGCACATGAACAATTCTGTGACAAGTGCAGAAGAAAGCAACGATGTATGGTATGTTGACTCAGGTGCATCAAACCACATGACAGGTCATGCGGAATGGATGGAGGATGCAAGGAAAATGGAAATACCAGGATTTGTGGAGACTGGTGATGATACTGCACATCCTATTGTGCAGATTGGAAAAATTCATTTGTCTATGCAGGATGGGAAAACGAAATACCTGTCCGATGTATTTCATGTCCCGAATATCACTAAGAATCTGGTTTCTGTTGGTTAAATGGTTGAGTAGGGCTTGTAGGTCAGATTTAATCCTCATGGATGCTTTGTTGAGGATATGAAAAATAAAGGTCGCTTGATAGCAAAAGGAAAGAAGAAGGGCAGAATGTTTACATTGGATGCAGACATGTCTGAATTGAGTGCAGCAATGTTTGCACATGGGACCGGTGTAGTTGCAGATATTGATATCTGGCATAAACGCATTGGCCATGTTAATGTACAGCGACTTAAATCAATGCAGGCCCAAAATATTGTTGTAGGTTTGCCTAAATTCAAGGTTGCAGAAATGCATAAGGTATGTGAAGCCTGTTAGTTTGGAAAACAGGCAAGGAAACCATTTCCTAGACATGTTCAAGAGAGTGAGAAGCCATTGGAATTAATCCACTCTGATGTGTGGACTACTAAAGCTGCATCTCTTGGAGGCTGTCATTATTTTGTCACTTTTATTGATGACTATAGCAGAAAAAATTGGGTGTATTTTATGAAAAAGAAAAGTGAAGTTTTTGGGCATTTCAAAACTCTTAAAGCTATGGTTGAAAAAGAAATAGGCCTGCAGATAAAATGCCTAAGGTCAGATGGAGGGGGAGAGTACCTCTCAAATGAGTTTGCAAGGTTCCTGCAGGAGCATGGCATAAAGCAGCAATATTCATGCAGTCATACCCCACAACAAAATGGAATTGCAGAAAGGAAAAACAGGCATATTGGAGAGGTATCTCGTGCCATGCTCAATGAAAAAGACTTGCCAGATTTTTATTGGGCTGAAGCAGTTGCTACATCAGTCTACATAATGAACAGGACTCCCACTGCAGCAATACATGGAATGACTCCAGAGGAGAGGTATACTAGTAGGAAACCAGATATTTCTCATTTGAAAATTTTTGGTTGCATTGCCTATGTACATGTGCCAGATGAGTTGAGATCCAAGTTGGATCCAAAAGCTGAGAAGTGCATCTTTATTGGTTACTCTCTGCAGCAAAAAGGGTATAGATGCTATAACCCTTCTACTCGTAAGTTTACAGTGAGCAGAGATGTTGTTTTTGATGAGATGAGTAGTTGGTATAAACCAGTAAATGTGATTGATGATGTAGATGCACAAAATGGTAATGCTGCACAGAATTCACAGCAGCAGTCACAAAATATTAGTGGACCTGGAGTGTCCTCTAGCAGTGGTTCACATTCTTCGCCATGGACAGGCAGATTGAGATCAGGAGAATCTTCTCAAAACAATGCAGATAGTGGTATGCAGGTATCACAAAAAGGAAAAGAGAAGGTTGATCAGCCCATGTTTGATGTGAATGCAGGTCACTCTTATGTGGATGGTGAATCCAGTGGCTCAGAACAGAGCATTGATGATGAGTTGGGTATTCCTTCTATTGTTACACCTAGAGTAAGAAAGACCAGGGATGTATTGAGAGCACCTGGGAGTGAACCTACTTTGCGCAGGTCTACGAGAGCTAGGTATCCTGTGGATATGCTAAAATATGATGGATTTACAGCCATTCACGATGCATATATGGTCAAAGAGATACATGTACCAGAACCCACTTCTTTTGAGCAAGCCATGGGAAAAGAAAAATGGGAGAAAGCCATGGATGAAGAAATGGATGCCTTGGAAGCAAATGCTACATGGGAATTGGTACCTTTGCCTAAAGGTAAAAATGCAATTGGCTGCAAGTGGGTTTATAAGGTGAAGCACAATGCAGATGGTTCTGTGAACAGATATAAGGCAAGATTAGTAGTCAAGGGGTATGCACAAACATATGGCATTGACTATGAAGAAACATTCAGTCCGGTTGCAAGGATGGCAACCGTAAGAGCAGTCATTGCTATGGCTGCATCAAAGGGATGGTCTTTACATCAGATGGATGTAAAGAATGCCTTCTTGCATGGTGATTTGCAAGAAGAGGTATATATGGAGCAGCCACCAGGTTATGTGCATGCTGTTCATCCTGAGTTTGTTTGCAGGTTGAAGAAAGCCTTGTATGGCTTGAAGCAAGCACCTAGAGCATGGTCTGACAAGATAGGACAGTATCTTGTCATTATTGGCTTTCAAATTTCCAAGGCAGATTTCTCACTTTATGTGAGAAAAACAGAGAAAGGTATTATGCTACTTGTCATTTATGTTGATGATTTGATTATGACAGGTGACAGTGATGAAGATATCATTCATGTGAAAATGCTATTGAAGCAGAAGTTTGAGATGAAGGATTTGGGAGAGCTGCGTTATTTCTTGGGCATTGAGGTGATTAGATCACCAAGTGGGATACAGCTCTTGCAGAGACAGTATGGATTGGACATGCTGTCCAAATATGGGATGACAAGCTGTAAGCCTATTTCAGTTCCTTTGGAGCAGAATGTGAAGCTGAGCACAGATGCAGGTGAGCTTCTAGAAGACCCTACTATGTACAGATGCATAGTAGGAAGTTTGATTTATATGAATATTACCAGGCCAGATTTGAGCTATTTTGTTGGATTGGTAAGTCAGTTTATGCAGGCTCCAAGGAAACCACATTTGGATGCGGCTAGACGCATACTCAGGTATGTGAAGTCCACATTGCAGTATGGACTATTTTATGAGACTGGGGTTCAGATACAGTTGCATGGATACACTGATGCTGATTGGGCTGGTAGTACTTCTGATAGACGATATACCAGTGGATATGTGTTCTCTTTTGGGAGTGCTGCAGTTACTTGGAGTAGCAAGAAACAGCCTACAGTTGCCTTGTCGAGCACAGAGGCTGAGTACAGGGGTGCATCAATGGCTGCATGTGAGGTAGCTTGGTTGCATAAGCTACTTTATGATATGCATCAGACTACAGATGGGCCAGTTGTCATTTATTGTGACAACATGAGTAGTATACACTTAGCAAATAACCCAGTCTATCATGCTAGAACAAAGCACATTCAGGTGCATTATCACTATGTGCGGGAGAGGGTTTTACTAGGTCTTATTGATCTAGTTTATGTCAGCACAGAGGATCAGGTAGCTGACATATTTACGAAGGCATTGGGCACAGAGAAGCTGCGCAAGTTCAGAGACCTGCTTGGTGTGCAGGAATTAGGATTGAGCTCGAGGGGGAGTGTTGAGATATCGAGCTCCACTCGTGATACGCCAGGGTGACCGTTGTGTATTTATGTCACCGACTTGTCAGTTGCAGACGCGGTTGGTACACTGCCCATGAATAATAGCTACATGATAGCTATCCTTATCTACTCTAGTTCGTGGCTCAGTTAGTATGCCACCTTAGTTAGTTGAGTTTGATTTGAGACCCATATATAGGGTTCTTCTATTTCTTTGTAAGAGAGTTCTTTTGGCTTACACAACTAAGAAGAGGAAAACTGTATTCAGCCTCCACCCTTGTGTGTATTCCCCCATTGTGCAAGCAAGAAAGCTACAAGTGAGACTCCTTCCTTCTCTCCCACAATCTTGACAACAACAACAAGGGTTAGAACTAACATCATGTTGTATTGAAAAGATATTAGTGAAAGAAAAAACAAATTAGAGAAAGAGATTAACACCTTTGTCTCTTGCTTCAAATAAACTTTGTAAGAAAACAACAATTAGAACCAACATCAAATTCTATTGAAAACACAACATAAACGAGAAATAACACACACACACACACACACACACACACACACACACACACACACACACACACACACACACATACATACATATATATATATATATATATATATATATATATATATATAGAGAGAGAGAGAGAGAGAGAGAGAGAGAGATGAGCACCTCTACCTCCTGCCCAAAACAACCTCTGCAATAAAACAACAATAATAGTAAGAAATGACATCAAACCCTATTGAAAAAATAGCAAACAAGAGAAAATGCAAAGAGAAATGGGCACTTGCATTTTTCTCGAAATTTGGAGCTACATGGAGAAGAAAGTGCAGAGGTAAGCGAAATGCTCAAAACCCTAATTACTCTTAGTAGGGAGCTTCAATGGAGAGAAAATTCATGAGTATAGAGAAGAGAGGGAAAGTGGTCTGTTGCTCAACTTTTGGGTCAAATTGATTTCGTGAGAGGGAAAAAAACTGAAATGGAAAATTCTCCAAAAAAAGGGGAGAAATACGGGGTGAGAGAAACTCAAATTTTGTGTACTACTCATTCTCCATTTTTTAAAATCCACAATACCCATTTTTTAAATAAAAAACCCAAGATTTGGAGAGAGAAGATTCACCCTCCATGGATGTCAACATCTAGCCTTCCTATTGGACAATCCAAAAGGCCCACATCTTAAACTATATTATTTTTAAGGACCCATTTGTGAGTTCATTTTTTTTCCTAATGCCATACTTTTGCTATGATACCAAATGAAGATGATCAAGGTCTCAATAGATTGTGGACAAAGGAAGCTAGATGGGCAAGATAGAGGCTCAATATTCTTCTTCTTTTTCATTCTCCATTATCTTCTTCTCATTCTCTCATAGATAGAGATACAAAAGTGGATATCATCTCTCATGTTGACTTTTTTGTTTAGTCACTTTACACATATCTTCTTTATTTCTCTCTACACATAGGATCCGAATTTAGTCTATCTTATTTCTCAACATAGCCTCGACTTAATATCCAAAATTAAGTCTAGGACTTGGTTCAAGACTCAATGAATTGCAAACTCAATGTAACTTAATGACTCAATGGATTACATTGACTCTAGGACCACATCCAAGTCTCAAGTTTAATAACCTAACTTGGTCCTAGAATCAATGTAGAATTGGCCCTAGACTCAATGCAATTCATTGGGTTAATAACTTTGCTCTAGACTCAATGTAGTGAATTGAGTCTTGGACCAAGTCCTAGACTTAGTCTATTTGGTCTAGGGCTTGGTCCTAGACTCAACACACTACATTTGAACCTAGAACTAAGTCCTATGTGCATGATTAGTCATAGAATACAAATTGGGTCTAAGATTGTCTTGTCGAGTTGTAATAGAGTAAAAGTGCCTAAATGCCTTAGCCAATATTTAGCATACTAGGGTTAAGTATAGAAGGCTAAGTTGTAGCTAGCCTAGGATCTTTTTGCCATTTTACAACATTACATATTTGAGGTCTCTACATCCCACCATCTAAGAGGGTGCATACTCTTGGCCACCATAGCTTGGGGTGCATACCATGCTGCCGCCTCTCATCATTTGATTCTCAACCAACAATGGTAATATCATTACATGCCTAGCCACCTTGGCTATGGTTTCTTGGTTAAATAGTCTATTTCTTTGTATTTTTAGTTTAATGGATTCCTATGGAAATTAGCTTCTCACATTGGTATTAGAACACATCTTTGATCCAATGGGAAGGTCATTTTCATGGTGAATGTGGTTACAAGTTTTAGGCACAGAGTAATTGCAGGACAATAGACTAGTTAAGGTCTCTACAGTAAGTCATGACTAGATTTGATGGTCTTGATGAATGTCTGAAGAAATAATGGCATATTCATGGTCATTTTGGTGGTTCATGGTCAATTTGGGACCATTTTGAAGGATCATGGACAAAGTGAACCCTAAATAGAGTTTAGAAGGGTTAAATCATGGTTACTTTTTGGAGCAAGCTTCTCAGCTTCTTGCTAAAAACTGCCATGGAAATCTGTTCTCATTTCTCTTTGCCATGTCCATATCTTTTAATGAAACCTTCAAAGAATGATCCTTGATGTCTCAAGCAACGTGTGAACTACCTATTTGCCCAATCATCATCAAGATATTGACCATGTGGAGCAGGAGAAGGGCTTGAAGGATTGAAAAAGAGAGGGTAGTTTGTGCCAATTTTTTTGCTCGACTCCTCCTAGATATTCAACAATATTCTCCACCATTCAAGCCTCTCCCTCATTTGGCAATTCAATGGCAGCCTTGACATGAAGTACTTATCCTTTATTGCTTAATCTTTCACTCTCCTTCAGCCATGAAGCTTCCTTCACAATCCTAGCTATGGCTGAAAATGAACAGCATGAATATTTCAACAATTTCTTGAAGTTTTGAGTCAATCTTAGTCTCTTTTAGCTTCAAGAAGTGGAAAGCAAGCATCTACAACAGACATTGGGCAAACACTAGAGCTTCCAAGCAAGATTGAAGCATTTTCATGATCTCAGATTGGGGCAAAATAGGGAAGCCATCAATCTTCATCAAATTTTTCTTCCTTGAGGCTTCAATTCATGGGGTTTTTGTTGTCTACAACCTTGGGAATATTTAATTGAAGGCATTCCATCAAGGTTGGGCTTACATTGAAGAATTTCTTTAAGATTGAAGGCATTTTCAAACTCTTGAACATGGAGATATCTGAATGTAACAAGAATTTACACTCTTCACAGCTCAAATGAACTTCTCCAACAAGCCATTGTAGACTTCTTGTCGGGACCTAGAATGGGCCCGGCATTGGCTATAGGCACTAGCCGGACCTCTATAACACTCAAAAGACAACCCCACATAGCCTCGTGGGGCTGAAAGGTGAGAAGGATCGAAGCTTGCACTCAAGAGCTATGGCGGGAGAGCAAGAGCAAGAAAGAGAGAGACAAGAAATGGAAACTCCAATTGTCACAATGTGTGACCAGGCCTTCCTTTATTCAAATTGTCACTAAAAGAATAAAGAATAAAGTGACGGTGATGGGCGCCCACCACCTGCTGTGTGTAGTGGCGGTGATTGTCAGTGTAGTAATACACGGGCGGCTAGGCGGAGGCACCTTTACCCCCAAAAACCTCCCACTTAAAGGAGAATCTGCCCTAGTGAGGAGTGAAAAGAAAAAAGAAAAAGACAGTACAACATGTACACATGTACAACAGGATGAGGAAAGACGTCATCTCATCCCACGCCCATCAACCTCCTGAGGAAGGAAAAGTGCTATGTAGAGAGGCTTTTCGTGAGCAGATCTATAGGATTCTGGTTAGTCGAGATCTTGACAAGGTCAACAGACTTGTCCTCAACGACCCCACATATGAAGTGATACCTCACCTCAATGTGTTTTGTCTTCGCATGGAAGATCGGATTCTTGGCTAACTGAATAGCACTCATAGAATCTGAATACAGTGTAGGGATAACATCAATACCAAGGTCAGCAACCGAACAACCCAACCAAATGTCCTCCTTGCAAGCCTCAGTGGCTGCAACATACTCAGCCTCTATAGTAGAAAGGGCCGTGCATTTCTGCACCCTAGACATCCAAGAAACAGCACCTCCAACATAGGTGAATACATAGTCAGAAGTGGACTTCCTACTATCTACATGTCTTGCATAATTAGAGTCAGTATACCCCACAACTCCTGTATCCTGGCTACCTTAGAATATGCACATATCTGCAGTGCCCTTTTCAGGTACCTCATGATACCCTTCAAGGCATCCCAATGCTTCTTGCCAGGTGTAGCCATATAGCATGCTCAACACCAACTGCAAAGGCAATATCTGGACGAGTGGTGATCATGGCATACATAAGACTGCCCATTGCGGATGCATAGGGAATCTTGGCCATCTCGGCCCTCTGCTCATCTTTTTGCAGACAATCAGCCTATGATACCTTCACATAAGAAGGCAATGGACATCCAATAGGCTTTACATCTTGCATGTGGAAGCGCTCAAGGAATTTATGAATGTACTCCCTCTGTGACAAGTAGAGGAGTCCCTGATGCCTGTCGCATCAAATGCGCATACCAAGTATGTGAGAGGCCTGTCCCAGATCTTTCATCTCAACGCTCTTTTTGAGCTAAGCCTTAAGAGCATCTAGCTCATCATGAGCTTTCCCTGCTATTAGCATATCATCCACATAGAGTACCAAAATCAATAAAGAACCATCACAGGCTTTCTTCGTGTAAAGACACGGATCCATAGCACTCATGATGTAGCCCTGTGATTGGATAAAGGCATCAAACTTATGATACCACTCCCTAGGTACCTGCTTCAAGCCATAAAGGCTTTTCTTCAATTTGCACACTAGGTGTTCCTTGCCAGGTTCTGCAAAGCCCTTAGGCTGCTCCACATAAATCTCATCATGCAAGTCCCCATGTAAGAAAGTCGTCTTGACATCCATCTGCTATAACTCCAAGTCAAGCTGAGCAACCAAAGCCAAGACTAAGCACAAGGTGGTCATCTTAACCACAAGAGAAAAGAACTCATCAAAGTCCACACCATGCTCTTACTTAAAACCCTTTGCTATCAATCTAGCCTTGTATGCCGGCTTGGGGTGTCCAGGGGTACTTTTTAGCTTGTACACCCACTTGCATGGTAAAGCCTTCTTGCCCCTAGGCAAGGAAACCAAATCCCAAGTGTCATTCTTATGCAAGGAGTTTATCTCAGACTGCATAGCCCTTTCCCAGGAGTGACTATCACCCTTGCGCATAGCCTCATCATAAGTGAAAGTCTCTCATGTATTTGTAACCAAGACATAATGCATCGAGGGCTGAAATTTGTCTTTAGTAGACTGTCTCATGGCAGGCTTTGCTGCCTGCCCAGCTGCCTATCCAATACCCTGACCATGAGCATGTGCTGCAACGGTGGGCTGTCCAACTGGCTGTGCGGGAGCTCTCGGCTCCTCCTGAAATATGACCTTGCGGATCTCAACAACTCTCTCAGGCTGTTGATGCATCTTGTCTTCATGGAGGACTACATCATGACTGGGATGACTTTCTGCACCTACGGATCCCAGAGATGATAACCCATCTCACCTGCATCTCCATAACCAAGGAAAATGCATTTGACACTCTTAGGATCTAGCTTACTTCTCTTGTTCCTGGGCACATGGAAAAATACCTCACATCCAAAGACACGGAGATGCACACAAGAGGGAGGTTTTCCAGGCCATACCTCCTCTGCAACCTAGAAATCCAAACCACTAGAAGGTGATTTGTTTATGATATGCACAATTGTACTAACTGCCTCAGCCCAAAAGCTCTATGGTAGGCCTGTGTGGCTAAGCATACTACGTACATGCTCCTGGATAGTTCTATTCATCCGCTCAGCCAAACCATTCTGGGGGGGGTGTGGGGGTGGCCAACTGACGCTTAATACCCCTCTCATCACATAATTGCTCAAAAGCACGTGAGACATACTCACCCCCATTATTTGTCCTTAGCCATTTTAGCCTATACCCAGATTGGTTCTCAGCCAATGCAAGCCATCTTTGAAACATAGCCAAGACATTGGATTTTAGCTTAATGGGATAAGCCCAAACTTTTTGTGAAAAATCATCTATGAAAGCAACAAAATACTTGGCACCACCCATAGACTAACAAGGCATGGGCCTGCAGACATCCGAATGTACCAATGCCAAGGGCTCACTCATGCGTGGCCTACCAGACTTCTTATGCGTAGACCTATTCTGCCTGCCATAAAGACAATGCTCACATCAATCAAAACATGCATAATCAAAAGGTGGTAAGTACTGCAAACCAGAAAGCATTTTCATATCCTTCAAAGGCATATGGCCCAAATGGGCATGCCAAAGAGATACATGTGGGATAGAACCCATAGACAAAACATGATCAAGGGAAGAAGTGGATACAATCAAGGGATAGAGGCTGCCAGCCTTGGCACCTCTCTCAATCACAAGTCTGCCACGAGTGATCTTCCATGCAGAGTCTCCAAAAGATACATGATAACTTGCGTCATCAAGCTGTCCAGCTGACATGAGACTGCGTGTCAAAGCAGGTACATGACGTACATCCTGCATAACAAAACTGCTGCCAAAAGGAAACTGTAGCCTAACATCACCAATGCCCACAATATCAAGAGAGTTGTCATCACCCAAGTGCACAGAACCCGAAATAGTACGGTATGAATGAGACCACTCTCGGTAAGGTGTCACATGAAAGGATGCACCCGAGTCCAAGAGCCAACACTGTGCATACATAGAGTGTATCTCTGTCATCTGCGAAGCACTAGTTAGAAGAAGCTGCAAGGATATAATCATCATCAACATCCTTAGGCTGCATAACATTGATCTCTTCAATTTTAACACTAGACTTTGCAGGCACTATGTTGCGATCAGAAGACTTATCTTGCAATTTGTATTTCCCATTATCTTTGCACCTTTCATTGCGTAGTTCATGGCATTGTGGCCTAATATGGCCCTTTTTCCCACAATGATGACAAGTAACATCTGCATTCCTGCCACAGGATTTGCTACATGACTTCCCATGAGACTTGGATCGAGATTTTTGAGAATCTCATCCACGGCCACTGCCACTGCCATGCTTTCCATATCCATCATTCCTGCCTCTAACTATCATAGCATGCGACACATGAGAGGCATTCAAATTCTTACAGTTAACCTCTTCCTGCAGAAGAGCACTCTCAACATCAGATAATTTCAAGGTAGTATCAGAGGCACATAATGCAGTGCGAAATACATCCCATGACTCATTAAGAATATCAAGCAAGAAAAGAGGAATGACATCCTCTATAAAAGTGATGTCCTGCGAAGTCAAGTTCTTGAGTATAGCATGGAACTGGCTCAAGTGAGCAGACATGGTCACATTCCCCTTCATGCACAAATCCATAAGCTGCTTCAGCCAACACATCTAACTCGCTGGACTTTTCTTATTATAGAGATTCTTGTTTTTATCCCACAACTACCATGCACTCCGTTCTTCCTCAAATACATTATAATGAACCTGTTCTGTGAGAGATAATACAATAGTGGACTTGCATAACTCATCAAGCTCAAACCATTCCTCATCTAGCATAGTTGCAGGTGGCTGCCCTGAACCTCAATGGTTTGATCTGCGATTTCTGCACCAATACCTACCAAATCTGGCTCTTCCAATAATAGTAATTCGTACCATCAAGCTTAGTGATGTTGAAAATAACATGATCAGTGGACGAACTTGCCATAATGCAGGCTGGAAGACTGTAGATAGTTCAAAATTGCTTATTGTTTACTGTAAAAAAATGACCAAAATCTAGAGAAAATGACGAGAAAAGTGTAATCAAAGCTATTTTCCACCAAGTAATAGTGAAAGTATAGTATTTCAGAATATTTTAGCATGAAAAATCCATGTCAATCCAGAGTTATATGCTTGTTGTAATAAATGACAACAGGGTACTGTGAGAGTCAATTTCTGACCAAATCATTGCACCAAGTCAATAAATGACAACCAAGACATGACCAGCCATAAACGGGCATAAATCAGCACCAAACAATCATCAAGACCCTGAGAAGGCTCCCAAACATGTCACCAAAGCATCCGTCAGTGAGTAGGCATACCGCATGGACAATAGGGAAACATATACATAACATTGGCAAGACCTGACACCAATAGGTGTATGCTCACAAGAGTGCAAAGCCCAAGCTCAGGTCAAAAGCAATTCTAAGATATTAGTGCATGAACCATGCAACATGTAAGTGTAAGATATCCCAAAGTCTCAAGTACCTGCAAAATGCTCAAATAGCATAAACCTCCTGCTCAATGTCAGTCAAGCATACAAGATGCTCACACTAGCTCAAAAGGCGGATAAACGAGCTCAACAACTCAAGCAAACCAAGTCAAAGTATCAAAGATAGGTAACCAAGACAATGCCTCAATAGCATCCAAGGTCGTAATGGAAAAAGCCAAGTTGTAAAGGAAAAATCCAAGTCAATTTCCAACTGCTCAAGGGAATACTCAAATGAATGTCGAGATGAGCTCAAACAACTGCCATCCATAGCCAAAGCATAAAGCATTCACCAAGACATCATACCACGTACTGGGTAGCCTAGGCATAAACCATGTCATAGATGAAATGCCAACTGCAAAGAAGTGACAATCAAACCCAAATCAAGCTCTAATCTCAGCTCAAAAGCATTCTGGAGCATAAACAAGACATGTGGCATAGTCCAAATACATCATGACATCATACCGAGTAGCCGAGAGCACCCCGTGACCAATCGGCATAACCCAACTATAGCATAAATAGCTTCAGCACTGAAGTTTCCAGCAGCATATAACCTTTGTAAATTGAGCATATCAATGCTCAATCCAAGCTCAAATCCATAGGCAAACCATAGGCACACATTCCCGTATGTATAGGCACCAACCGAGCATAATCGGGCATCAAATACCAAGACCTGTAAGCATAAAATTGAAGTAACAGGTGGCTGCCCTTTTTTGGACAGATATGGGATTGTTCAAAATAGTCAATGGCTGAGCTAAATCATCTCCAAATGCATTTCACATAAGAGGCATAACATCCACAAGTGATCCGGTATTAATAGACATCAGTAGAAGCATCACATAAGCCATAGGCATACAAATACATGTTGTCTCAGACATGAAATCTATCGCAAAATATTCTGTCATTAGAATTTGGAAAATTTGACATCACCATTGCGTTCAGAGCGTGCCAAAACCCCAACTTAGACTCTTACCTTGCCTAAATGAATTAGGTTTTGAATGCCCGAGATATGACAAAAAGGGTGATTTTTGGGCCGGATTTTGAAACAGGCGCAAAAAAATGTGAGCTGGCTAGGGGGGTCTGTTGTCCCATGTGTCAACAATGGGGCCCAAAGGGGGCACAAATGGGGGCCAAAGAAAGCCTACACCAAGCCTCAGTAAGCCTTGATAGGCTGGAAGCAAGATCCAGGTGAAGGAAGCTTCAAGAGGTGTGAGCTATGGCTGCCCGCAACCTGTGAAATCCCTATTTACCTAGACCTATGGACTAACATAAATCTTTGAAATAATAGAGAAATACCTCAATGTCAATTCCTTGATGGTGCCTCAATAGACCGAGAAGAAGCTCGGGAAGCCGATGAGTGACGAGAGCTCAAGAGAATGAGCTATGGCTGTCGGGAAGGAGACCCAATGCAAGTGGGGAGTCAATAGGAAGCTGAGAATGCCACGAGCCAAGCTCAAGAGTCGGGAAGCCATGCTCTGATACCAGTTTAAAGGTGAGAAGGATCAAAGCTTGCACTCCAGAGCTATGGCGGGAGAGCAAGAGCAAGAAAGAGAGAGACAAGAAATGGGAACCCCAACCGTCACAATGTGTGATTGGGCCTTCCTTTATTCAAACTATCACTAAAATAATAAAGAATAAAGTGACAGTGACGGGCGCCCGCCACCTATAGTGTGCAGTGGCGGTGATTGTCAGTGTGGTAATACATGGGTGGCTAGGCGGAGGCGCCTTTACCCCCAACAGTGGCCAGGAGTGTCCAAGGGACATACTGCCCTAATTGTTACTGTAGATATCATGTTTGTGGTAAAACGTAGTCCAACGATTGCCCTTTCTTACTTCTTAGAGATCCCATACATCTTGGTATAGTACACCAATGCAATACAAACATAAAGGAGGCACCCCTTCGCCTGAATGCCGTGACCCCATTGCAGATCTCCCTCTCTTTCTTAGAGAGGGAGATACCATACATCTTGGTATAGTACACCAATGCAATACAAACATAAAGGAGGCACCCCTTCGGCTGAATGCCGTGACCCCATTGCAGCTCTCCTACACTGAGAGGATTGGCCCCTCGATGCGCTACTCTAACATAAAGAACATACAAACAATATTCACTCTTATATACTTTGAACGATCCAGGATATCTGATATTTCCTTACCAAGATTTTCCCCAAGAAACTATTCGTCTACCCTATAGCTTGGGTTTCCTTTCACACTCTATGTAGGTCAATGTTTGGAAAGCAATTGCAATGCATCCAGATGTTTGATACCATGTTATGCTCAATGTAAGTGTGGATGACCATTGTGCTCAAGCATTTTGTCATTAGAAACCAGCAAGGTGAAGTGCAAAAACAACCCTTCAATGATTTTTCAACTAATCGTACATGCCGCATCGATAGAGACTAGCACTGAATTTCTTCTTGCTACTAGTCTCCTTAATTCAAATGATAATCCATCCTATATGCTATGCATAGACAAGTAGATTAGAATTTGGATCACTTTCAACAACTAACCACTTTCACAAACCCTCTTTCTTCCTACCATTTAGGTTTTGCACTCATTGGGTAGGTGCAAGATTCATTTTTACGCAATTTTTCATATAAAAATCAATAAAAACATACTATAATATAGAAAAATCCAGCCTTGTTACACGCTCACAGACATAAAATGTATTTTTTCCTAAATTTTCAGATGCAAAACCTAAACTTTTTCTTATTTTCCCTATTTTTTCCATTTATTTATTTATAAAAATGTGATATTTTTTAATTTATGTATCTTGACTAATCATATTGACTAAACATTGATTTTTATCAGCTTTTTTATCCCATATGCATTCCATTTTCTAGCTCGAAATGGAAGAAATGCTCATTTTCCTTCTTTTAAGACACATTTCAGGTTCTAAATTATTAATTACGACTATGTACAACCATGGGTTCTACATTTTTCCATGTACAGTCCTCAAACATACTTCAAACATGATTCATATAAATTTTCTTTCCATGTGCACATCATTAAACCCATCAAACATCAAAACAATGCAATTTTCTTTGTAAAATTTAGGCATACCGCTTATTTGCGTGTTGCATGGGTTTTTAAAATGGTTTCAAGTAGCCAACAGACTCCTCATTAGTTCCCCAACCTTTCTGGATATTGACTGTTATCCTCCCTTTGACCTTGAAGCAATTCGGTTCATGCCGGACAAGCATTCTTCATCTCCCTCTTCTCTTGATTTTCTGCGTGTGATCAGCCCCTTAGAGGAGAAAGGAGAGGAGAGAGGAGGAGAGAGAAATACAGAATCTTGATCTCAAAAATTGGGCAGTATTAACCCTCAAACGAACGAAGGTGGAAAATCCGAAAAAGCTAAAGCAGAAGACAAAGACAAAGGCCAAGGCAAAGAGAAACGGAAGACAAAGACACACAAGGAGAAGAGTCCTAAATAAGGGAGAAAAGCGCACAAGGAAAAGCGCAAGTCAAAACTTTTGTAAAAGAGCGCAAGCACATCATGGTTTGATTCAAGGAGGGCCGGACTCTCACCCGTGCAATTTGTAAATGTAGATGGGCGGTGGAAAGGAAGCTAGGAAGATAGAAGGACGATGGGAAAAAGGACCTAGGCTACGGCTGGCCATGTAAAAAAGGGAAAAAGGGATGACCGCCCAAAAGGGATTTAGGGTTTTGTATATAAAGTTGAAAAGTGAATGAGAAGCTCATTCTTGTGTGTGGCCAAAAGTAGCTCTCCTCTTCTTCTTCTTCTTCTTGTTCTTGCTTGCTTGAGCTTGTGCTTGAGAGAGGGAGCGTGAGAGTGAGAGGGAGTGAGTGTGTGAGGGTGAGGGACCAAGGAGGAGAATCTCTCCATCTTCTCCTCTCTTCTTCTCTTCTCTTCTCTTCTCTTATCTTGCTCACGGCAATGGAGCTTGGAGCATGGAGCTTGAGGATGGAGCTTTCTTGAAGCTTGCACTTGGATCGTGGAGCTACCGGAGTGCGCGGGAGAGGAGGTAACTCGAACGGCATGGAGGTAAGCTTACTACACCCGTAGATATGGATGGCACGTTGGTTATGTGAGAGGTAGCCATTAGTGCTCGGCTTGGAACGCTTGAAACAATAAGCGGTCCGTGGGTCTTGGTGGTTGAGCGAAAGCTCCCACATTTTGGTTCCATTGCCGGGACCAACAGATTCAAGCCTTGAGCGCTTGCGCGCTTCGAATCGAGCATCAAAGTAAGGGTCTCCCCGAACTGGTGCTTGAGATAGGTAGGAAGTGACGGGGTTGAAGATGGTATTTGATCTCCTTGGCAAGTAGATTTTGGTTTTGTTTGAGGTTTATGTTGAGAGATGGAGTAGTGTAGGTATTTACTTTGTGATTTGGATGCATTAGAGTAGGAAAAAACAAGGAAAAATAAAGAAAACAAGCACCAGGGTTTACTGTTGCAAAAACATGGCAAAAATCGTGCAAGAATTGGCAAAACGCTTGCTAGCGATGCCTAAGATCGGCATGTGAGTGATTGGGGGCACCAACACCATGCCCGGGAAGGGGTATAAGAGCTAGGAGGCCAAGGGAGAGCTCATTTGTGACTGTTCAGTTTGAGAAAGAGAGAGAGAGAGAGAGAGGGAGCCATTGCACGATCTGCCCCGATCTAGCCATTGACGAGCCTACTGCGCTAACCAGGTACATAAAACCCTTCCCTTATCATTCTAGATAGGACCTGGAGGTTCATGCTTGGAACAGTTGAGTAAATCACAAGAATCAAGCAAGATCGGCATCGCGTTGTTTCCGTCGCGCCGCATTCGGCCCATCCGAGCAGTTGCTTCTGGGCCGAGTCCCAGAATCGGCCCTCGACCCCTTACTATTTGGCCACTTGGCCCGAAACCCTAGTCGGCCCTTGGATCACCGTCCGAAGCAACTGTCCGAGTCAACCCACTCGGCCGTCCGAGTCAAGCTTTTTGCCACGTGGCACATTCGGCCCTTGGCCACACCCAGAATTCGGCCCTCGGCCAACTGTCGTTCGGTCCATCCGAATTATCCTGTCCGAACCTGTCATTCGGCCCGTCCGAATAAAAATCGCCCGAGTCAGATCTGGAAATTCAGCCCTTGACCCTGAGCCATTCGGCTCGTCCCAGTGACCCATTCGGACCCTGCAATTCGGATCAGTTGGTTCGAGTGAAATTCTCTGTCAAATCTGTCAGAAATTTGACCCGACCCGCCAACTATACAATGGCGTAACTTGTCGAAATCCTTCAGGTGGTCAGAACTTGATTTTGGCACACGTAATAGGAGAAAACCGTAGCGACAGCCGCTTAGCAGCCAGAGGTAGGCAAACCGCTGAGTTGCAAAACTTGATTGGCAAAAAACGAAGGCTGCAACATATTAGAAAGCCGCTGAACCCGCCAAGACAACCAGAAAATTGACCAACAAACCTATCAGGCCAAAACAATGCGAGAGTGCGTAAGACGCTTAGAAATTAGTTGCCACACTCACCCTGAATTTTTGCACTTGAAGTACACTTAAGGAAACTGAAAGCCTGATTGAGCACAAGCGCACAGGAAAGGACACACACGTTGAGTGGCCATAAATTGAGGATTGTAGTCAATAAAGGAACTCACTTAGATAAACCACTCAAGGACCCCACCAGTAGGAGAGGACCCCCGTAGAGTGGGCCCTATCCCCTCTGCACCTCCCCCAAGTAGGTTGGAGAGAAAATGCGCGTCGTGGTAGGTCCTCCAAATTGGACCCTAGCGTAGCAATAGCTCTACATGAGCATGGATTCGTCCTGGCAAAAGAGCAACCAAAAGCCCATGCCCAAACAGAGACCAACAGAGACCCTAGAACCTCAATAGGCCCATCTAGCCAACAGGGCAAAAAGGCCACACCGCAAAAACACATACATGTTGCATTCGGACTGCATCTAGTCAAGGCAGAAAGCAACAACATCAAGCTACAATTGTGAAATGACTAGATACGAGTCCTAACGATAGATGCTCCTTGAATAGCGCTACACCGACGATCCAAGGCACCAGTGGAGAATCCACAGTTGGTCGTGTATTTGGGGGCTCAGGGGCATTCAGAAGGCTTAAATTGACAAGCCAAGACTCGGAAGATGAAGACATAGTATCACCTGCTTATCTTAGGGTCAAACTCACCACGAAAAGAGAGCATACTATTGATGCTCTGATTGATGAAGGAGTAGATTTTAACATCTTGACCTATGAATTATGGACCCTACTAGGCCAACCAGAGCTCACACCGACTAGTGCAACTCTTAGTCCTTATGGGGGATACCCACAAGCACTCATAGGGAAGTGAAAAATCCTTGCGACAATTAAAACGGAAAGCTTGCCTATCCTATTTCATGTTCCTCCAAATAGTGCTAGCTGCGGGAAAGAAACCCTCCTAGGAAGACCCTTCAAAAGGGTGACCAACTGTGAGGCTAACTATGTAGCACAGAGGATACACCTGACACTACCAGGTGTGAGAATAGTCGCAACCTTTAACAAGGGTGACCTCATCGAACCTCGAGGGAAAGGCAAGCAGGGTGCTAACATGACAGTCAAGCCTGCTGACGAGTGCGGGGACTTGTTGGAAGAGTTAATACAAGCACAGGTCGAACAACGAGAACCAGTGAGTGAGGCCATGCCGGAACCAATAAGGTCAGGAGACAATGCCAAGGACGGGCTTTGGACTTACGAATATCGTAAAAGACCCCAAAAGAAGCCCAAGCCTTATAGACACAGGCATCGATGGAAGGTCAGCACAACGCTGCGATGGATATCCAAAGCATTGCTATGGGCGCAAGGGTACTACGTAGGTAACCGATGGATTTGGGTACCAAAATCCCCTGCTAAACCACATCTATCAGCTGAAGGCCAGGGAGCATCAAAAGCAATGAAGCACAGGAGGAAATCTAAGAGAAACTCTAGGTCTCGAGGCAAGAAACCAGACATGATTGTTCAAAGGAAAGAGCCTCAGCCTAGCCTGCTAAATAGACAGATGTCATGTGTAGCCATTGAGCGTGTACAACAATCATTAGTGCCCAAGGAGCCGTTGATTTCCCAAAGGAAGAACAAGCATCATAGACACAACATTGCTCAAGGCAAGGCTGATCGCTCAACAAATCAAATGGCACAATCGTGTAGTAGCCTCAAGCAAATTATTCAGCCAGCGCCAAGTCCACCTAAGAACCCTAGATCTCCTACATCCTCTTCTTCCAACCGGACATAGGAAGCACAACAACGGTTGTTAAGGGAACCTGCTCAATTCCAATCTCCATCTAAGCTTCCAAATGTCCAAGAGGAGGGACATGACGCCATCTGTAGCTCTCGACCCAAGGATATGCATGAGCAACCTAATATGACTAGATCAACTCATGCTCGATCTACACAGATGAGTACTCAAAGGGCAACAAAAAACACAACCACTTCCGATCGCCCTAGGGACTTGACACCGCAATCCACCAAGGGTAGCCAGCCCATTAAACTGGCTGCTACAACTTCCAATCAGGGATCACAGCAATCGCAACCCTTAGCCGCGACAATGCCCCTTGTGGAATGTGCCCTTAGTAATTTACCTGTGGAGGGGGTGTCGCAACCAAATCCCTCAACAACTCCAGCACTTTCAAAGTGCCTAAAGCCTAGGCTGGAGGAGTTAAACACAAGGGAGTTGGCTGAAAAGCTAGACTCTCCGAAAAGGGAGGTAGTTGTGCTCTCACAACCTAGCGAGGCAATTCAGCAAGCCACGGCCATGTCCCATAAGGACACACTAGAAAAAGAGAATGCTGAGGCCCAACCAAGCACATCAATGGTTGAACTAGTCTAGGGTCCTGAGTCGTTGAGCAATGCACCTTCACTGACTCGGAAAAAGAGGAGAAAACAACAAAGACAACAGCAACCACAGGTGGTTGTGGACACCAAGAGCATTAAGACCAAGAGTGACGGAGAGCTGGGGAATAAAGCATCAAGTCCATCCACCAATGAACCCATAGATGCCTCTCTTGATAGCAGTGAAACCACAGTCACACCTGTGTGCTCTGAAAAATCAAAGCAGCCGCTGCCATCAACAGTTGCTTCCAACACGCAATCCACCGACAATAAAACTCACGTTGATCAATCAAGAGTGGATACAATGTCGTCACAACATAGTGACAAATCCATACCAGTCACATCCAAGAAGAACCATGACAAAATAGCAGCAAAACCTCAGGAAAAATGAACAACCCCTGAGAGCATAAGCAATCCTAGCATTGACTAATCTTGCTCATCTAGGCCTGAACCCCCACCTAGGCTAAAGCCTAGACAAATTCCTAGAACCTTGCATGAGATGGCAACCGAGCAAGCCCTCATTGAACATAGAAGCATTGCAGAATGCTTATCTGAGTTGGATGCTAAGCTCAAGGTGTTCGCATGAGTCTACGTCCTTGCGGACGTGGGCACAATCCCCAAGGAGCAGCTTGGAGATTACTTGCCCTTCCCTCTATCCTGGGAGGAGCAAGAACATCTTAACGAGCACTACGATAGGCTTCTGCATGAATGCATGTGACTCATCTTGCTGACAAGGAAGCCGACGAATTGCGCTTAACTGTCACGTTCAATGAAGTGCTATGCCGACCGAATCTCGTAGACATAGAGCAACTAAAGCGACTAACAAAGGGCCGAAGTCAATTTGAACAGCGTTGGTGTGAAAACCGCATTGCAATGGCCGAACTAGGGGCTCGGATCATGACAGTCTCTGAGGAGCGATTGGCCAAATGGCGATCTCAAAGAGACCCAACCTATGTGGCACCAACTTCCCTTCGAGTGCTAACTGGCATTTGGGGCACAGACTTAGCTGGAACTAGCCTAGAGAGCCCCTTGATTGATAAGGCTCTCACTGAGGAGGAGTTACACATTGCCAGTAGACTCGGGCAAGGTTCCAGGTTGCTCGATGTGGCAAAATATCTATCGGTACTAAGTAATCTGCCACGAATGCTGGATGTGTGTGCCACGCTCCAGTACAACCCTGAGTTCTACAATTGGTTCTTATCCTCGTGAAGTGACAATGGATCCATAAATATGTATATAAATAAACACTGATGTTTGTGTCACCATGTATAAACAATATCGACACACACAAGCAATGATAGTCAAGCGCAGGAAAAAGAGTTGGGTCTGACAGGCTAAGCTTCTCAAATCCTCCTCTCATCATGCATTTAAAAGCTGTATGACCATCCCCATCTCCAAGTAAAGGGCATGCAGCCCATGTTACCGCCATAGGAAGCCTTGACCAACAACTCTGATGGTGTAGACAGGGTATAGTCCCTTCCTATACACCTTCTTCCCCTCCCGGTCTCTCCTTTCGAGGAGAAGCCCTGCCTCAATCCGTGACCGCCAGCCGACGTAACTCGACGTGAACCAAGATCTACTAATGGCAAGAGGCTAAATATACATCACGGGAGCCATCCCTCTATAACAATCACTGCATGCACTACCCCTCCCCTTCTCGTCCTATGTGCTTGACAACCCAATATAATCCCTTACATATGAATGATCTTATCACGAAACGAATCCTAATCCTTCATTCGCATCTTACAGGTCCCCCTACGAGGAAAGCATGGAGAACCAAGGATAGCTAGCTTGCAAGGACGCTCTCTGCACAGCCGACGGGAATGTGCGGCACGTGCCCCTCCACCGGTGCTCTACGTGCCCACCCTCAAAAGGTACGCGAAGAAGCGAGGCCCTAAAAGACACCGTCCCGGTTGAAGGCCGAAGAATCCCCGGGCCAAGAGTGTCGCGACTCAAAGAAACGCATGGCATGTGGCAACGTCAGTTGCACAGACCCCCAACGCACGCTCGGGCACCAAGTGCTCACGAAGTGGCAAAGCGGCCAGGGATAGGGTAGAATTTAATAAATTGTTTAAAGACATTCTGGAAATGGCAATGGCCTGGGACTACACCATTCATGTCCCGGCCGCCACCACCGAGCCTCACGAGAGCCCCTCACTAGCACCGACTCGGTTGCCTAGCCAACCGGACTCACCCCGCCTCGCACCTATCGACTTAATCCCTCAATGTACAAGTAGCTCGACAAGTCAGCATGCCAGAACATTTTGTTTTTGATGAGTGAAGGGACATCCCCACTTGTACACATTTCCGTTACTTCTCGTTAATGTATGCAACCTTAACAAGCAATGAAATAGGCATCCCAATGGATATCATAGAATTCTGAAAAATTATGTCTTATCATGATTGCATTCGTTCGATGCACTTAACACAAGCGAGCATATACTCTCACGAAGTGACAAGTGGATGCAGGATAATACAGGTCCTTGTGCGAAAGTGCTCAGTGCCCGATCACCGCAAGACCATTGACCCCACGAAGAGCCACGACAAAGCCACACTGCCGAAAGCAAAAATCACCCTTGTCGACCAACCACATCGCATGGCCCAACGCATAGTCATGGGCCATGCTCCCTTCTGGGTCAAGCTCTATAGTTGGCTCATGACAAACGTTACCTCAATTGTACCAACATCGCGTATGTCGCAAGGAGGTGTGAAATATCTCAAGTGTATCTCCCCATCTCAACAACTGCTCCTCTAAACAACGAGGCTAGGGCACAATCATCACTCTAATGTCCATTTCCTAAGCCTTCCAAGCTTGAAATTTTCCAACCCATTGAAAGGCTGATAGCCTCAACATATTGTAATGGTTATACTCAGGCAAAAAAAAAAGGAAGCACCCACGATCACAGCACCGCACCTAGGGGTCCTCAAATTAGGTACGTCCAGTGACCTTGATCAACTGGCTCCGTCCCTAGTCCCCTAGCCCTTTAGCATCACCCACAATTGTTCAGGGCACATCAAGGGCAGGACATATCTAGGGAGCTTGTCTCGCCTATGGTTAGACCTGTCACCCTGACCCACTTGCACAATTCTCTCTTGCACTCTATCTTAGTACCATTGCAATCAGTGGTGGTAAGCACCACATGATTGGCCATGAAAAGTGCACCATCCTCATCAAGCAAGTCCAATGGCTTCCAGCAGTGCGGTGTCCCTGTATTCAATTATGCTACGTCGTGCAGGAACAATGGAAAGGATGTCTCATATACCTTAACGTGTACTTCTTCTCAACATGGACAACTTTGCTTCACCCACAAATCGTTACGAGAAACTAGCCCACGGTCTTCTAACTACGTAATATCTAAGTATGTACGAGTACTAACATAATATCTGCACCGAAGTATATACACAGTTTGAGTCCTCAAGTGCGAGACAATACTCTCAGCTTGCTTAGAGTTCGACCTATCCCCCAAACTAATCAAATATGTCTTGTGCACGATAAGAAGACTAGCACTGCCCCTTAGGGAGAGATCACATGGGAGGTTTTCAATTGCAGGTATTGAAGACTCCAACGAAGGTGTCATTCGCTCTTCATTAACTCTCAACTCTGAATTCCTATCCTTATCACCCTGTATACCTGCCAAGAACCAGCATGTACAGAATCCCCAATAAATTGCCACTTGTACTCCATCAGTGCAATCCAAAAAAAAAAAAAAACCCTACCACCAACTCCCATCACCCTACCACCTACCACTTAACCCACCAATGGGCCCCCAGGACCTTCTTTCACACCACCACCAACACTCCTCCACAAAAACCACAGGCGTCCTTGTCACCCACGTCTTCGGTGCATGCTACAGCCTGCTACCTACGACGGTGAGTGCCATGGGACTGGCACTCATCTAGGAGGGGGGTAATGTTAACCCTCAAATGAACGAAGGTGGAAAATCCAGAAAAGCTAAAGCAGAAGACAAAGACAAAGGCCAAGGCAAAGAGAAATGGAAGACAAAGACGCACAAGGAGAAGAGTCCTAAATAAGGGAGAAAGGCGCACAAGGAAAAGCGCAAGTCAAAACTTTTGTAAAAGAGCGCAAGCGCATCATGGTTTGATTCAAGGAGCGCCGGGCGCGTGCAATTTGTAAATGTAGACGGGCGGTGGAAAGGAAGCTAGGAAGATAAAAGGACGATGGGAAAAAGGGCCTAGGCTACGGCTGGCCATGTAAAAAAGGGAAAAAGGGATGACCGCCCAAAAGGGATTTAGGGTTTTGTATATAAAGTTGAAAAGTGAATGAGAAGCTCATTCTTGTGTGTGGCCAAAAGTAGCTCTCCTCTTCTTCTTCTTCTTCTTGTTATTGCTTGCTTGAGCTTGTGCTTAAGAGAGGGAGTGTGAAAGTGAGAGGGAGTGAGTGTGTGAGGGTGAGGGACCGAGGAGGAGAAGCTCTCCATCTTCTCCTCTCTTCTTCTCTTCTCTTCTCTTCTCTTTTCTTGCTCGTGGCAATGGAGCTTGGAGCGTGGAGCTTGAGGATGGAGCTTGCTTGAAGCTTGCACTTGGATCGTGGAGCTACCGGAGTGCGGGGAGAGGAGGTAACTCGAATGGCATGGAGGTAAGCTTACTACACCTGTAGATATGGGTGGTGCGTCGGTTATGTGAGAGGTAGCCATTAGTGCTTGGCTTGGAACGCTTGAAACAATAAGCGGTCCACGGGTCTTAGCGGTTGAGTGAAAGTTCTCACATTTTAATGTTACCATGTTTTCGATCGCGTTACCGTAGCACAAAGGAGCGGAAATTGGGAAGAAGAGAAAATAGCAAAAAAGTCACAAAAGCAAAAAAAGGCGCCTTGACTGGCAACCAATCCCTGAAAAATTCAAATGTTCGGACACGACCCTCAAGAGGCTTCGGTGTTGGGCCATGGCAACGAAAGAAGAAAAGGCGCACCATTAAAATGCAGAAGCACCCCCGAATCTATGTAAAAGAGTGCAAGGCTCACTCCTATGCAAAGTGTATGCATTAGTGGGAATAGGATAAATTAGAATGGGGGGAAATGGGAAAAAGGGCCTAGGCTATAGTCGGCCATGTAAAAGAGGGAAAAGGGGATGACCGCCCAAAAAGGATTTAGGGTTTTGTATATAAAGTTAAAAAGTGAATGAGAAGCTCATTCTTTGGTGTGTGGCAAAAAGAGTCTTCTTCTTCCTCTATTCTTCTCTCCTTCTTGTTTGTGTGTGCTCTTGAGAGAGGGAGTGTGAGAGTGTGAGGGAGTGAGTGTGTGTGAGAGTGAGGGATCAAGAGGGTGAAGCTCTTCACCATCTCCTCTCCTCTTCTTCTCTTCTCTTCTCTTCTCTTCACTTGCGCGCGCGGCTATGGAGGATGGAGCCTGGAGATGGAGGAGGCTTGAGGATGCTTGAGCTAGCATCAAGAATCGTGGAGCTACCGGAGTGCAAGAGAGAGGAGGGTACTCGATCGGGCATCAAGGTAAGCTCACAACACTCGTAGGATTGACGGCACATTGACTAGGTGAGAGATAGCCATTAGAGCTCGCTTGGAACGCTTGAAACAATAAGCGGTCCGTGGGTCTTGACAGTTGAGTGAAAGCTCCCATAGGCAGCCATTGCATGAGCTGCAAGCAGCGGTTGGGAGTGAGAAAATGGAGGAATAGCTGTATGATCTCTGTTGCATAGGCTGTTTGTAGCCCCCCTTGAGCCATCCATCAAAATCGTCGCCAAATGGAGGGGGTGGCACGTTCTGCAGGCTCCCATTTTGAAATGGTGGCCCCCCTCCCCCCATAATCATGGTTTTCCATTAAAATTTGGGGCCCAAGGTGCCCCCCCAACAATGCCCAAGCCCCAAAGTGTTTTAACTTTGGCACTTTTGACTTTGTCCTGTTCACCGGCCTCTTGCACTTCGACTTCCCAACCTCTGATTTAACTTCTAAAAATTTCTGCCTACCTGGCTTGGGGTCCCACACTATTGGCCACTTTCTTTGACTCAATTCGATGCCTTAAAAAATTATGAAAAATTTGCAAGTGCTCTTCGAAACCACTTTGAAATCCCGTCTTCCACGGCTTGTAAAAATTGCCAAATTTGTCTTTACCGCTCTGACGAGATCCAATTCCTACCTCAAAGTTGTTCTTCTCCACGTCTTTTCTGCACTTTAACGGTCTTTAAATTCTGCTCTCATTGGCGACCACGGGATAGGGTGACTCAGCCCATCAAATCCCACAAATTGATCTGCAGAGACAACAATCAAAACAAGCATCAAGCTGTTGCAAAAATTATAATCATCAAAGCACAAGAACAGCTCTCACCCTAACCCCTGATAAAATCAAGGCATGAAAATCCACAAGGGATAGGCCCAATATATTTTGAAAAAAATCTAGAGTGAGTCTCTAACCAACTGCTCCAACACAGACTGGCTAAAAAGCCTATCAAAGAGGTCATCCTAGTGGTGGTTTGAACTACCTATCTAACTTAGACAACTGGAATAGAACTTCCTACTAGGCGAGGACTCCTATAGCTTGGTCATCATATTTTTCATGTAACACATTTTCCATTCATGATTTCATACTCGAGCTTGTATAAAAGGAGGGAACTGAGTAGAGTGACCCAAGGAGAATAGGGCATCGATCTTAGGTCTTGTCTCGGTACCCAAGAACCTATCAAGCTCTAGCGAGGTGACCTTAATCCTTTTTTAATGCTTACTTTTATTTTCACTCCAAAATTTCTTATTTTTTCTTTTTGGCTAGTTGCTACCCCTAGGCAGACTCATCCTTAGAAACCTACCAAGCCTCCACAAGGTGGTAATCAACTGATTGTAGAAATTTGTTCATTTTTTTCTTCCTTTTCTTATTGAGGGGTTAGAACCAATTTTTACACACCTTTGTAATTTTTATCTTTAGATATATTTAGAACTTTCTCTTCTTTGATATTTAGACAAGCTTCTCTAATTGCCTCACACTAGTAGGGACTCCTAGGACAACTACTTAGCAAACAGGAAGGACAGGGTCACGACTACCCTCTAAAACTAGTCTTTTAATGCCTGACAATTCCTGTGATAGGAGGCAATGACTACTCAGACCTTCCTCAGACAACTTGGGATTTCATGCCTTGATTGCTGGTCCCCAATGAAAAAATAAATCCCCACAAGTACATGGATATATAAAAACAAGGTACTCATAAAAGGAAAGATATAACTCGGATTGGGTCACAAGAAACTCTAGCGCAACAAAGACTCCCCTAGGTTCTACGAAATCTGTCAAGCATGCACTAGAGTAAAACAAAAAACTATTAACCACACCTACTCTAGACAGACACATGGCCCTCTTGGCCTAAACAAATAGAACATTTTAATCAACCAAATACGTGGTTTTCTTGGTGTATACATTGCATCTTATCTAGCTAACTAAGGTGAACCAAAGATGTCATGAGATGTAAGGGCTAGCTCCATCTCTTATGCCACACAGCTCAAGGCTTGATCTTGGGCTTTTGTAGATCCACTAGCCTAAGCCTTTCTACTGATATCTCAGCAATAAGGCCCATCCCTTCTTGAGTACTATGAACTGAATGAGTGACCTCCTTAGGCTTATATATCTAATCTCCTTGGTTATTATTCAAACGGTTCGGTCGTTCCAACTTTCTAGAAACTCCCCCTATAGGGAGAATCATAGATTTATGATCATTCAACCCATCCCTAATTGGATCATTAGCTATGCCAATAATACGAGATTCAAGCCTAGGCCTATCACCTAGATGCATCTCAGGGCGGTGCATATTGTTAGATGTATCAATATGGCCTTTGGTCTCCTCCTTGGAATTCATCAAATCATACCCACATGGAATGCTTGGCCTTTCACCTAATGCACCAATAGTCTTTTTAGGAGTTTTGGGCCTCCAAACCCATCCTACGTTACTCTTTATATGCTTACACATTCTCGATTTGCCACATTGGTCTAATGAACTCAATGTGGGCTTACTGTTATAACCAGATGGCCTTACATCCTTATGCCTTCCATCAAGCACAGGTGGAACTTTAGTATTCTGTATCTGCTTCTTATGAGATGTTTTTACTTTCCTTTGTCCACTCTGCAATTGCTTAGCCATAGGAACCATGCCTTTACTAAAAGGGATAACATCTACTCAAAAGCATGATTCACTAATAGGCATCACATGTCTCTTATGAGCCTAACTAGGAGCAAGTTAAGAACCACTCATAGAACGCTCATCCACTCTTGTCGACCTAATGGTTCTATCACTAGTGCCTCCATAGCTACCTCTCATGGAATTGTTGCAAGCCTTAATGGGACTCTCTTGGCTTGAAGTATTTTTACCAAGAGGCACACTATCACTATTCATAGGACTCTCATTTCTCACTTGGAGGTTTTGGCTACCAAGATCTCCCATAGATGTTTTCTAGGTATCAAAAAATATATTATCTCCTTGTAGAAATGGCTAGATACTAGGATGCACTTGCACTGAATGGGGGAAACTCCAAAAGTTTTCCCAACTTCTTTGAATATGCTGCTCATAGTCAAGTGCGTACATCTTAGCCTCATTTAATGACTTAGGATCTTGCATTCTCACTTGGATTTGCGTAGTAAGCACTAGATCACTCATAAAGAACTCACATAGCACATCGCATGGCAACATAGTGGCTCTTCTTGGCCAAAGCTTGAGAATATCATCAAAGGCTCTAGCATATTCTTTGTAGCAGAAGGGTAAAACTCCTATCTAATATGTAGAAGTTTCCCTAAAACCTTGGTTGTCATAGGCACTTTCTTTTTGCATTTATTTAAAAATTTATCACATAGCTCATCGAAGGATTTAATCAACCCTCTTGGGAGGCTCCGATACCATTTCCTAGCTTCTCTCCTCAGGGTGCTAGAAAATACAAGTGTCCAATGCATATCATTGGACCCACTTGCAAGGCAAGTTAGGCCATATCCTTTTAAGTGCAACATTGGATCCTCCTTTACCAGCCCATTAAACACTACGAGATCCCTATAAGGAGGAGGGCATTTAGTCCTCTTCTTTGGGATCAAGAAGGGATCAATAAAATCTTCATATTTGTCATGACCTAGTTCCAGCCTTTTAGGGTATCTAGTCTCTTATATTTCCACCTTTATCAGTGTAGGAGAGTCACTAATTCCTTGGGCTTCCCTTTCTGCCAACTCACAGAGTGGTCTAGGAAGCCCTATGACTTTCAGCGTATCATGTTGATCTTTTCTCAAAGGATCTTCCATACCTTGCCTATCCAAAGGCCATTCCCTAATGGATTTGTGTAAGAGCTTTTGCCCTTCATCTAAAACCAATATATCAATATTATGTAAAGCTTGTGCGTCGGGCCCTTTGAGCAATGGCTTCCCCTTAACAACTAAGGCATCCAATGTCCTTTTGTGAGGTCTAATATTTTAGTAGGGTGACCCACCACGTGGGACATTTCAGCCCCAAGAAAATTCCATTGTATATCCTTACTATCCCATGGTGTTATGGCCTTAGCATGATCATTGGTCGATGACAATATTGCCATGGGTTCCAATGTGCCTGTTGCATATCCTCTAGGTTGATGAATGGTTGTGCACAATGTTTCTTGAATAGAGGCTGCACCAAGTTGAACCTCGGCCCATGCCATCATACTAGAGGATGAACTAGCTGCTAAATGTGCACTTTCCACTTGACCTAAATCATTTCTCGTAGAGGATTCAATCTCTATGTAATTAACTAGGTCTATTAGGAGATTTTGAATATGGAAAGCCAAGTGTTTGAAATCTTGGACAAACCCCATTCTATAGATAATTTAGTGCATTCCTAATGGACACGGTTATAAATTTTAAGTCCCTTTTTGACCAAAGTTTGAAAATTGCCACTTATTAGCAGATCCTGGCAAACACACCACCTGTCGAGACCTAAAATAGGTCTCACACTATCGCTATAGGCACTAGTCGAGCCTCTATAACACTCAAAAGACAACCCCACACATGGCCTCGCGGCTAGGAGCATCCAAGGGACACACTACCCTAATTGCTATTGTGGATATTGTGTTTGTAGTAAAATGTAGTCCAACGATTGCCCTTCCTTACTCCTCAGAGGGAGATCCAATACATCTTGGTATAGTATACCAACATAATACAAACATAAAGGAGACACCCCTTTGACTGAATGTTGTGGCCCCACTGTAGCTCTCTTACATCGAGAGGATTGGCCCCTTGATATGTTGCTCTAACATAAAGAAAATATGAACGATCTTTGTTGAGATGTTTGCAATCCCACCTACTTCAGTCTCTTTGGAAGGAGTAGTGAGGACTTAGGACTAAAACCCCATATGCACAATAGGAGAAGTGCTACCATCCAGTTTCCTATAAAGCATTGTACTTGCTCTCTTTTCTAATGCAATGTCATAGTACTTTTGTCCTTTAGAAAAGTCTCTGTGTCATTGTCAGTCGATACACAAGATTGAAGTTTATGAGTCCAAGATTCCATCTTGGAACCTAATTCACTTGTGTAACAATCAGTCATGTCAGTGACTTCATGAACTCACTCTTTCTCTTCCAACCTCCATAGCTTTTGCATCTGCCATGCTCTAGATCCCACATATTTTACATGATATCAGAGCGTAGTTGGTCATGGCACATGCTCTCTCAGTCCAAGCTCAGGTTGAGTATCTAGCTTCATCTCCTCACTTGAATCACACACTCTCTACCTGTGGTAGCCATAGCCAGCCTGCGCCCACTATCTTGGAGCTTCTTGATCTCCTTCTATAGGCTATACTTCCTCATAATTTCTTCTACAAAAATTGGACGCTTGTGCCTATTACCATAGACCCCAACATTGGTGCACCTTGAGCCTAGCATTGCATAAATCGTTAGTCGTTGTCTAGATTTGCATGTGTTTCAGTCATACATCGGGTAGCTTCTATGTGTAGCGTGATCATGACAATTGGCGTAGGCCATTTGGAGCCCACGGAGTAAGCTTACTCTTCACAAAGAATCTCCCTAAAATGTTTCGTGTACGTGCTAGAGGAACTGAAAAACCAGTCGGGCATGTTAACCCTAATCACAGGCAGTCATAGCTAAACTTCTTGAAAGCTTCATCCTTCACCTTATTTTCTCACTGGAGTTCTTGCCACTATGATTCACTGGCTACTTATTCTCCAGCAAGATCTAATCAGCAAAGAGAGGAAGTTCTTGAAGTTTTTTTGAGTCTTGAGGATCTCAAGCATCAACAACATAGCCATAAACATTCAACCTTCATTTCCCTAGCTCAATCTTGCTTTGCCTCACATTAGGTCTGAGATTTTTTGGATTACTCCAGCATCAAATCAAGGAGGGGAATACAAGATTTGAAGATTTGAAGATGATTTAAAGATCACTTGAAGACTCATTGAAGATTTGAAGATCTCTTAAACATATGGCTCCACAAGTATCTCTTGATACTAGCCACTTAGTGTTTTATTTGTCACTTGTACTTGTTAGCACACTCAAGATCATTTCTTTTGCTGAGAATTTTGGAGCTGATTTGCTACTGTCCCTGCAAATCCAACATGGGAAAAAACTCTCCAACAACTCACTTCAAAGGGGTTGGGTTTCACACCTGGCAGACCCGCATCAAGCTCATCCTAATGAAGAAGGGTCTTTGGGCTATCACCAGTGGCAAAGAGAAGAAGCCTTGTGATGTGGACCTTGCAATCACTTGGCAAAAGAATGATGATAAGTCTCATGCCATTATCAAAATAGAGCTAGATGATAGCTATATCCACCATGTGGATAGGTGTGATACTTCATAGGATACTTGCAAGAGACTTGACACTCTGTTTGGTGCACAGCCTAAGTCATCAAAGTATGGCCTCTTGATTGAATTTTTCAGGCTTGAAATGAAGTCCAACACATCACTTGCCACACATCTAAATTACATGGAAGGACTTCTAACCCAGCTTGCAGGAATCGACATTAAAATGGAAGAAGATGTTTGGTGTCCTACTTAAAAGTTTGCCTCTTGAATATAATAATGTATCAACAACTCTAATCAATATGCCAAACCCTGAGCTTATTGATATCCAAGCATCACTGCTAGAGGAGGAAAAGAAGCTAAAAACTAAGGAAGAACTAAGCACCTCTAGAGATGAACAAGCATTATATGTTGCCAACAAGTACAAAGGCAAGAAGGTTCAGCTTTTCTATGACTTTTGTAAAAGTACCAGACACACCAATAAGTTCTGCCACGCCAAAAAGAGGTCCCAAAAAGCCTATCTAGTTGCTGTTAAAGAAGAAGAAGAACATGGAGCAAAAGAAAAAGAAGAAGAAGACCACCAGGAGAAGGACAAACCTCATAAGTCCTTCTATTTGGATATACTCTTTTAGCCTTGTATTGCCTAGCCCTAATGCTTCGGACATAAACTTGTAAAACTCCTCATGTAGCCTTGTACTAAAGCCTCTGTACACTATGTGAGGCCCCTGTTACAACCTTTGGATGTCCACCATGTTTGTGGTACCCACACTTAGCCTTTTTTGCGATAGCCTCTAGTGTTTTGCCATGTCTATGGTGTGCCCACACTTTGCAGATGTTACTTTCACTAAAGCCTCTATACGCTTTGTACTTCTGGTTGTGATTGAGGAGGGGTGTTGAGATGTTTGCAATCCCACCTACTTCAGCCTCTTTGGAAGGAGCAGTGAGGGCTCATGACTAGAATCCCATATGCACAGTAGGAGAAGTGTTACCATCTAGTTTCCTATAAAGCATTGTACTTGCTCTCTTTTCTAATGCAATGCCATAGTAATTTTGTCCTTCAGCAAAGTCTCTGCATCATTGTCAGTCGATACAGAAGATTGAAGTTTATGAGTCCAAGCTTCCATCTTGGAACCTAATTCACTTGTGTAACAATCAGTCATGTCAGTAACTTCATGAACTCACTGTTTCTCTTCCAACCTCCATAGCTTCCACATCTGCCATGCTCTAGATCCCGCATATTTTACAATCTTCACTCTTATATACTTTGAACGATCTAGGAGATTTGATTTTTCCTTACCAAGATTTTCGCCAAGAAACCGTTGATCTACCCTATAGCTCAGGTTTCCTTTCACACTTTATGTAGGTCATTGTTTGGAAAAAAATTACAATGCGTCCAGGTTTGATACCATGTTATTCTCAATGCAAGTGTGGATGACCATTGTGCTCAAGAATTTTGTCATTAGAAACTAGCTAGGTGAAGTGCAAAAACAACCCTTCAATGATTTTCCAGCTAATCATACATGTGACGTTGATAGAGACTAGTAGTGAATTTCTTTGTGCTACTAGTCTCCTTAATTCAAATGATAATCCTTTCTATATGTTATGCATAGACAAATAGATCATAATTTGAATCATTTTTAGCAACTAACCACTTTTACAAACCCTCTTACCCCCTACCATTTAGGTTTTGCACTTGTTGGTGGGTAGGTGTAGGGTTAATTTTTTCGTAATTTCTTATATAAAATTGATAAAAGCATACTATAACATAGAAACAAAGCTTAAATGAGGCTTGATCCTCATACTCAAGACTTGTTATATGCTCATGAACATTAAATATATATATTTTAATTTTTGAGGTGTAAAACCTAAAAATTCCCTTATTTTTTCCATTGATTTGTTCATAAAAATGTGATATTTTTTGATTTATGTGTCTTGATTGATTAGATTGACTAAAGAATGATTTTATCAGTTTTTTAATCACATATGCATTCTATTTCCCAACTCGAAACGGAATAAATTCTCATTTTCCTTCATTCAAGATGCATTTCGGGTTCTAAATTATTAATTACGACTATGTATAATTACGGGTTTTGCATTTTTCCATGTATAGCCCTTAAACATATTTCAAACACGATGCATACAAATTTTCTTTTCATGCGCACATCATTAAAGCCATCAAACATCAAAACAATGCAATTTTCTTTGAAAATTTAGGCATACTGCTTATTTACATGTTGTGTGGGTTTTTAAAATGGTTTCGGGTAGCCAATAGACTCCTCATCAGTTTCCCAACTGTGCTGGATATTGCCTCTTATCCTCCCTTCGATCTTGGAGCAATCCGGTCCATGCCATACAAGCATTCTTCATCTCCCTCTTCTCTTGATTTTCTATGTGTGGTTAGCCCCTTAGAGGAGAGAGGAGGAGGAGAGAGAAATACTAAATCTTGATCTCAACAATCGGGCAGTCATTGCACGAGCCAGAGGCAGTGATTGAGAGCGAGAAAATGGAGAAATAATCAGATGATCTTTGTTGCATAGGCTGTTTGTAGCCCCCCATCAAAATCGTTGCCAAATGGAGGGGGTGGCACATTTTTTAGGCCGCCGTTTTGAAATGCCCCCCCCCCCCCCCCCCCCCCCAAAATTCCCAAGCCCCAAAGTGTTTTAACTTTGGCCCTTTTGACTTTGTCTTGTTCGGCCTCCCGCACTTCGACTTTCTGACCTCCGATTTAACTTTTGAAAAATTTTGCTTGCCCGGCTCAGGGTCCTACACTACTGGCCACTTGCCTTGACTTGATCCGGTGTCTTGAAAATTTATGAAAAATCCGCAAGTGCTCTTAGAAACCACTTTGAAATCCCATCTTCCATGGCTCATAAAATTGCCAAATCCGTCTTTACCACTTCCGATGAGGTCCAATTCTTGCCTTAAATTTGTTCTTCTCCACGTCTTTCCTCCACTTTAATGGCCTTTAAATTTCACTCTCTTCTATCAAATTAGTGAATGCTCTTGATTGCATTGGAGCAATCTTATTGATCCAAAGCTAAAAATTATATGGGAGCAATCATATTAGAAAAAGCTTTCTTGAAGCTGGCTGTAATGTGTCCACTTATTCACTTGTAGGGCACGTCTTAGCAGCCCATCGGGAAGGGAGTCCAGAAAGCGCCACCCGGCACTCCCACGGAATGCCATGGGGTTTGCGATCTAGGTTTTCCCGAGTCTGCCACAAGAAGCGGAAGCATTCCGGCCATTCCCACTTAGGTTTGACCTAGGATTTCCCTAATGGTCAAGTTCCTTGGAGATAACTAGCGTCGAACTACTTTACGCAGAAACGTCAGGGTCGAAGCAGATTTATACTGCACTTGGTTCAAGGAGAATGAGAAACGAGAGGGATGCGAAGCTCGACCTCTCTGCCCATAAGGCATAGTTCCATTCCGTTCCCCTAAAACAGTATAAATCGGGACTCTAACTTCCTAGATTCTAGGTCACTGTTGCTGTCATTTTCGTTGAGAAAAGTTCTCGGCCAACCGGGACCACCCTTCCATAGGACGGACCCATGGTCACATCCATCGCACTTTCCTCGGGGTTGCTTTATTTATCTAATTACCTACCACATTTAGTTTGACACACAGAAACAACTTCCTTAATTAGCCAATTTATCACTGGTTCCTTCATGTAACTTAGGCACTGACATAGAAAAACAATGTCAAACAAGTTCCTTTTCAACATTTGATCTTTATTTATCAATTCTTGGAATAGATCATATAATCTAGCCTGAAGGCTAATCCATAATCTGCTCGAAGGCAATTCCAGCAATCCTCAGGGATCGCTATTCCAAGTCTCCACTCGTAGACTAGTATGCGGGCCTCGAGATCAAATCTTGAGTCACATCGGCCTCTTATGCAAGACCCGGAGGCAAGGGATTTACGGCCAAAGCCCCCTGGCACCCAAGCGTCCTCCTGCTCCAAGTAGCACCCATGGAGAGACCTCTCGTGGCGGGTTCGGTCCACGTACCCGGCACGGCTAACAACCCCCTTGGATAGGGTTAGGCAGATAGTCGGGGGTAACTAATGCTGCCTCTCCCTCCAAGCCTTCAACATGAAGCATTAGTTATTTTCCAGCATTAGATTCCTTGAGCAAAGAAGTACAAATAGTGCTCCTAACTGTACAAACACAATCAATCCAATGGTCATTTGTTTGGCCAACTGCTAAGGTGTGAATCCTTCTCTCTGAATGCATCCAGCATTCGATCCGGGATCAATTGCGACTTGGCAAGATCCCAAGGGTTTCGTAAGTTGTGTTGCTAGTTTACCCTCTTTCCTTGGGTTAGGGTTTATACCTTGTTAACCCAAATTTACAAACACCTTAGGTTCCTTAAACTAAGATAGTAATCCTGGGCAACCTCGTCGCCTTAACTTGATTGGTCAATTTCTTGCTAGGCAATTCATAATTACCCTAACTTGGCAAATCAGCCTCAAAGAAGGGTGATGTAGCAAGATGTCTATACATCCTCTTGCAAATTAGACTTGTACGTAGATCTCACCAACCTTGTTCTAAGGAGTGGCAATACTATTTTGTAATTTAAACACAAAACCCTGCGACGTTGCAACTTGTTGCATAGGTGTCGCACCTGACTTATGGGATTATTTCTCCCATCGCACGGTATTCCTTGGTCAAGGATACCTTGGTCAAGATGTAGGGTTTGGGAGTCCTCTTGACTCAACCCAGCCCTAACCCTACTAGGCTGACAACGTTTGGCCCTAGGGTTTCTAATTCCATACGGAGGTCTAGTATTTGGCTAATTGATCCTTAGGATAAAACCCTAGATCTCGTCCTTGCATGGGCGTTTAACTAACCCTAACATTCCCTGAATATGGGTAGGATCTTTGGGATTGGAAGTCTTGACTTGGCATCCCAAGTGCAATACTAGGCAGAATTTTTAACGTAACTAAACCCTACCTAGCACTTTGAGGTGTTCGCCGTACTAACTATTTATGCTTTTATGAATCCCATGTGGGTTATGCCATTACAAGCGATTTACCTAAATCGTTCTAATTGTCTTGCGACAAGAGGTGATCTCTCCTTAGAGATGCAAATACTTTTCCTAAAAAGATGTAAATAATTGCAAGACATAACATTCCATACAAATATGCGATTCATAGACTTTTTCCTTCTATGAAGTTATAAGTTTTACAATGATTCATTACTTTTTCTTGCCTAAACTATGATGATTGACAATTTAAAGCTATCTTGTATAAAAACCTACATTGACGCAACGAAATCAAAGCTTAATATTTTTGATAAAGATGCATTCATAATTTGACAAGAGATCTCCATGCATGAGCGTCCCTTAGCACCTAACCCGACTTAAAATGCAAGCATCCTCGCATGCAACTGGCAAAGTTCATAGTTTCCTTTCCATGCATTGCGATTCTTTGGACAACATTCAATGGGCATCTAAGATTATCCTCTATACGAATCACGTCCATGAATTTAAATCATAAGTGCTACATGCGACAAAATCTCTATCCTTCTTAGCATGATATCCTCTTCTAATTTATGCATTATACATTCAAGAAGATTTCAACTACCCTTGTTGACGGGAGTGTGAGCAATTTCAATTAATCGGCATGCACTAAAGTTTGTGAAATGAATGAATAAATGCATTTAAATTTTCCTAAAACCATCGTGCTTAACGCATCCCCTCTTATGCGAGAATACAATTGGAACCTAGGCATGAGGACTCGCAGTGTTGTCCACGCGTGAACTTGGGTTGGAGGCTCCCACGTGTGCGCCTTGTGTCTTTAGCTTTGGAGCCATCGATGACGTAGATCCTTGACTCCGCAAACTTGTCCTTGCCTTTATGTGATCTCCGAACTCCCTCCAGGCTTTGGAAAATCAGCCTCAAAAATTGCCTACTCCCCCTCGCACAGAAATTCCCTTTACAAGATGTGGTTTTTAAAAAAACCTGGGGAAGGTTGTGTAAACAAGGCTTATGGAAGCCTTGTTTAAAGCTTCTAAAGAAGCTTCCAAGAAGCTTCTATTCCACAGAATGACGTGGAGGGGGGAACGAATGATTGGAAGGGAGGAAGACAATGATGAAAACAAAGATGATGATGATAATGATGCTGACGATGATGGTGATGGAGGAGGCGTGGCAGTCTGACGGCGTGGCTTGGCGGTGGGGTAGCTTGATGGTGGCAGCTATGGCGGCAGCAAGCGACAGCAGCGTGATCTCCTCCTCTCTCTTCCCTCCCCCCAAGCTTAAGGGGGGAGGTCATATATAGGTTGTGGAGGGGGGAATAGCCACCCACATGGCTGGCTTGCATGCCTCCCCTCCCTCATGCTTCTCCGACGCAACTCATGTTCTTCCCACACTCTCTCTCCTTGCCATGCATCGGCGGCTGAGGGGAGGGGGTTAATAATAAAAAAATTGCTCAAAATTTAACCATTATCCCCCCTTTTTCCCCGTGAAGGGTGTTCGTGCGTGGACTTGCGATCTTCAAGCCACGATCTCTCTGTGCACAATGTGGGCTAGAATTTGATGATGCACGCGAATGGAGCACTTAGCCACCAACATTTTTCCGTTGCAGGAGATTAATTAGCACTGCTTTTGAGTGAGATGTGCGGGGTCTAAAATCATTAATATTTAGTGGCAGAAATATTACACTGGGCTTATGATCTTCAATCTTGGTCCATGGATGGTGGTTTATGTTGAATATTGATTGGTTGGATTCATCTACTACTCTTCATCAACATTAAAGAGACAATTCTATTGCTTTCAGGTTAATCTCTCTTTTCATCCAATTGTTGAAGCAGTCCTATTGTTGATAAGAGAGATTGAGTGTAAGAGATCCTCTGAATCCCCATTCAAGGGCACATAGAATTCATCCTAGGACTGATTATGATTGCTTGATAAATTTCTTTCTAGCCCATGCAAATGTTGATGCGAAATTGATTGCATAAATGCTACTCATTGCCTACCTAGCTTGGATTTTTGTTGGATGATTGAACATTGATGCTATATGACTGAAATAATGATGAAAATGATAATTGGGAATATTGTCAAAGTAGTGAGACATTGCAAAAGGGTAATGCCATATCCATAGCCTTTTCAATTCAGCCATTTTCCAATACCCACTTGCATTTTATTAAAAAATTTAAAGACTTTTTCAGTCAATGCATAGCATCCTTGTTTGATTATCGTTTAGAATGTACTTACCATGTTGATTCCCACAAGGAAAAGAAGATGCCAAGCGAGTCGAGAAGACAAAAGAGAGGTGACCCTCCCTTCCTGATTATGACCTTGTAGGGGTGCACAACCTAGCTTGAGGAGGAATTTTGCACACCCCTCTTGTCTGGGAGCCTATGAAATTTTCAAATTTAGGTGCAGGTACATTCCCCATTGTCAAATTTTGGTAGTGGTACAATAGTGATCAACCCTATTCATGGTACCAGAGGTGGTTAAAAGTTCCATTGGAACAAGATTGGAAGAGGTGTAGGGCGTCTTCTACTCTCAGGATATCTATAGGTGGTGGTCACAGTTTTACAGGCCTTATAGGAGGTATCTACCAATCTATAGGTTATCCTTGAGACCTAAAAGTTTCCCATAAACCTCTTTAGGTTAGTAAAAAGGTCTACAAGGGATTTCTCCACTCAGGATACTCCCACAAGGTCAAACAAGGTACTTACAGGTGGTGGACATGGTGCAGGAAACTTCTGTCTAGACCTGAAGATTCAATTACAGAAAATTATGACCTAATCCAAATTGAGAACTTGATGGATCCATTTAAGAGGGAATTTTAATCTTTGATTTGAATCAAAGATTTTGGAGAGCCGATATCGGGAGCTCAAGTTACTGCTAGTTTTTTGATACTAGGTATAGTGAGACAACACCTAGACATCATACATGGGACATTGTTTGTCATTGTTCCACCCAAAGTTTCCAACCCAACTCCATATATTTTTAAATTTGGTATATTCCCATATAATAAGCATCCCAAAAATCTATTTAGCATTAGGATTGGTGCTATATTTTGAGAGAAACAAGGGATTTATTGACAAACTATCTACTATTACAACACTATCTCCTAATGGTCAGGAATGAGAAGAAAGACCCCATTATTGAAGCATTGAATGATGGTGTCATGAACTTTCAAGAGGATCAAAATTACACAAATGAATACCATATTGTTAAACAAATAGATGAATATTTAAGCATTGGGATTGCTTACAACACACACCAAGGAAGGGATGACACACATGAAGTGTATGCAGTGAATGATTACCTTTTACTTTCAAAAGAGTTGGGACATGTGAACGAAGGCCTTTCTAAGGATTTGAAGACTTTGAATGAAGGCTTGATACATATAAATCAAGGTTTGTTGCAAGGGATGGCACAAGTAAACAAGGGAATCTTTGATCTGTAGCAAAGCAACAAATCTTTATTCCAAGAACTCATTTCAGTCATAAAGGAAATTGGGAGCAAGTTGCAAAGGGAACCTCCAACTATTAAAGATCCACATGTAACTCCTCTTGTTGACAATCCTTCCCATCCAAACAAAGAATGTTCTCAGCCAGTTATACATTATTTTGAAAGGGGAGAACCATCTAGAGCGAGGGGAAACCATCACCCTTCACAAATCCATGGCATTCATACCCCAAGGCCTCAATTTAGTAGCCCAAAAGATATTCATAGACATGAAGGGGAACAAGACAACAATTGATGGGATGATGACTATCATGGTGGATGTGACCCCTTCTACAAGTCTTTTTACCATTATCCCTCAAATGTATAAAAAGGAAATGCAGTCAATAATCAAGTTCATGAAGGTGGAAGGTATGATGAGAGAAGATCAGCCCATGATATCCCAAATAGAGCATATTTCAAATGGTCAACCCTCATCTCATGGTTTTGGGTCACCTACTTTTAGGGAAAACTAATGTAACAAAGATTCATGGAGGCAATATTATTATGGGAAGCCATCTTACAATAAAAAGGAGTATAATAAAAAGATCAATATCACTAATTTCAAAGGGGATAACACTTCACCTTTAGAATGGGAGGAGTGGATTAATAAGCTTGAATTGTACTTCACCCTTTATCCTAGAAGTGAAGAAGCTAAGATTTATTTCACAGCTCTTCATCTTGAAGGTTATGCCCATACTTGGTGGCATCACATGCACAAGATTGGGCAAAACTTCCTCACTTGGGAGGAGTTCAAGCAAGCAATGATTGATGTTTTTGTTTCTCCTTTGGAAAAAGAAAGACTTCAAAGAAGATGGTGTGCATGTGTTCAAAGAGGAATGTCTGTTAAAGTCTACTTCAATGACTACTTGAATTTCTCCATGTATGTTGAAGGCATTTCAGATTTTGCTAAGCTGAATAAATACATTTTTGGTCTTGACCTTGCCTTATCATTGGAGGTAGGAGCTCAACAACCAAAAACGTTACATGAGGCCATACAATTGGCTGAAAGATATTCCTTGAAGTACAAGAGAGATGCATGAAATTTCTAGCAAAGAGTTTGAGAAATAGTATTTCCAATCAACCTACAAAATATAGGCAAGTTTTTGGCCAATCAAGAGATTCTTTAAAGCAAGAAAATAGGGGTTATAACAGTAAAAAAATTTATAATAGCAAAGTACCAACTTTTCCTACTATTTATGCCTCAAAACATGGTGGACATTATGCATAGAAATAGGGGTAGAATTTTAGAAATATCATTGGGATTCCATCACCGATCAAAGTTTCAATGAGCTGAAATCTCTCTTAATTTCAACACCTATCCTTGTATGCCCGGATTTCTCTAAGGAGTTTATCATATGTGCAGATACTAGTGGAAGAGGAATTGGGGCTATTTTATGTCAAGATCATGGAGTCATAGCTTATGAAAGCTGAAAGTTTTATTAGAAGGAGCACCAGTTACATGTTTATGATGAGGAAGAGATATTGGCAATATTGCATGCTATTAAAAAGTGGCATCATTATATCTATGGTAGCCATTTCAAGGTCAAAAGCGATCATCGTGTGCTGAAATACTTCCTTTCACAACCAAATTTGTCTCCCAAGCAATGAAGATGGCTAGCTACTCTTCAAGGATATGACTTTGAGATATCTTATATGGTTGGAAAAGACAATGTGGTGGTGGATGCCTTATCAAGAATATGAGCATATTATATCTCTACCTTTTTAACCGTGCATAAAGATTGGATTCATGACATTCAAGAAGAGTATTTGCTTGATGAGTAAGCATCCAAAATGATGAAGGAATTTTAGCGAGGCAAAGGAGAAGAGCATCCAAATTATAAATGGCATAATGGTCTTTTATGATATGAGGGATGGGTTTTCTTGACTCCTCAATCATCTTTCAAAGACTGCATTTTGCAAGAGATGCACTCTTCACCTTTAGCGGGACATCATGGTTTGTTCAAAATATTTGATAATATTCATAAGAGCTTTTATTGGAAAGGGATTTGGAGAGATGTTAAAGACTATGTCATGAGTTGTCTTTCGTGTCAACAAAATAAGGATTCCACACTTTTACTTGGTGGTTTGCTTTAGCCACTACCTATTCCCCATGGAAAGTGGACTAATATTAGCATGGATTTCATAAGGGGATTTCCTACAACAAAGCATGGGTGGAATAATATTTATGTGGTGGTAGACGGATTGACTAAATCAGCCCATTTCATTCCAATGAAGGCTCAATTTACACCCAATTTACAGCAAAGCAAGTGGCTGATCAGTTTATGGAATTTGCCTTTAAGCTTCATGGAATGCCAATGAAGATTGTGTCCAATTGTAGCACCAAGTTTATGGGCGGATTTTGAAGGAGTTTGTTCTCTTCTATGGGGACTATTTTGACTCCTAGTATGGCTTATCATCCACAAATGGATAGGCAAACTGAAAGGGTCAACAAATGGCTAGAAGTTTATTTGCGTAATTTTTGCCATAACACATAAAATGCATGGGACCAGACTTCATCTTGCAGAATTTTGTTATAATGATACTCATCACATGAGTATTGGAATGCCTCCTTTTAAGGCATTATATGGTTACAAGGTTCAAGTGCCTTCCGCATTGTTTCATGATGATGTAAATCCTAATGCTCGTGAAGAGCTAGAGAAGATGGAGGCTCTTATGAAGCAATGCAAGGACAACATTGGAAAAGCTCAAGAGATAATAAAGGCATATGTATATGAGAAAAGAAGACATGTGGAGTTTGATAAAGGTGAATGGTTTTTCTTGAAGGTTCCAAAGTCCTGTTATGCTTCTCTTAAGGGAGGACATAATAAACTCACTCATAGGTATTATGGTCCATACCAAATAGTTATGAGAGTTGGAGATCTTGCCTTTAAACTTGATTTACCTTCAACTACATGCATCCACAATGTTTTTCATGTATCTTAGCTCAAGAAGTATGTTGGCTCTAAAATCCAAGTTCTTGAAGAACTACTCCCCTTGATGAAGATGGTTTGATCATTTATGAACTTGAAAAGATTATTGGTAAGTGGAAGAAAGTTCTAAGGAACCAATTTCTTGTGGAGTATCTTATTAAGTGGAAGGGTTTGCCTATGGAAGAATCTTCTTGGTAGAATGCTTCATATTTGGAACAATTTCCATGGTTTCTTCAAGAGGATAGTTCATTCGTTGGACAGTAATCAACTTGATGCAATAAATTTCTGATCTAAAGTTAAATGCTTTATCTTCATCAAAATTTTCTTTTGATGGCATGACTGGATACTACTTATTGTCCTCTACATTTATTTTCTTTACACATGGAAATCAAACACTTCTACTTCAAGATATGGCTAGATTTGTACTGCAGCCTATTTTGGACAGCCTACAGTATTTACACAGTCTTTCTTCATCGACTTATTTGTTCTTCTTTGACATGGACTCCTATTTCAACAAAACTGTATCTATTTCAAACTATTCTTCTACTCATCCTTGTATCTGTTCCCAAATTCGGCTTTGAGGACAAAGCTCTCCTAGGCTAGGATGGCTTGTAATGGAGTTAAAGTGCCTAAATGCCTTAGCCAATATTTAGCCTACTAGGGCTAAGTTGTAACTAGCCTAGGATCTTTTTGCCATTTTACAACATTACATATTTGAGGTCTCAATATCCCACCATCTAAGAGGGTGCATACTCTTGGCCACCATAGCTTGGGGTGCATACCATGCTGCACCCTCTCATCGTTTGATTCTCAATGAAAAATGGTAATATTATTACATGCCTAGCCACCTTGGCTATGGTTTCTTGGTTAAATAGTCTATTTCTTTGTATTTTTATTTTAATGGATTCCTATGAAAATTAGCTTCTTTACATGAGTATAAGACTCTATGATTAGTCATAGACTGCAAATTGGGTCTAGGATTGCCTTGTTGAGTCTTGACACTATGTTTAAGACATATTCCCAAACTTAATGCATCAATAGATGTTAAGTCAACTCAACATAGAAATGTATTTAGTTTGGGCTCACTATCCACAATTGAGTTCAAGAAGTCCTAGATTTAAACTCTATTAAAATATAAGGACTCTATTATCGAAAACTCAATGGATTGCATTGAGTTTAAGACCAAGTTCTACACTGAATGTATAGAGTCTAGGTCTTGGTCCTATATTGAATACACTACGTTGAACCTAGAAATAAATCCTAGACTCAACATTGAGTCTATGGCTAAGTATTTCTCAACACTATGTATTGGACTTGGTCCTAAACTTAATAGATTGTCAAGCATTGAGTGAAATAAAACACTATGGTGACTTTAGGACTTTTATCCCTAAACTCCATGTGTTGGGGGGTAAAGGCACATGTGCCTAGTTACCCATGTATTAGTTACATTGATGGTATACATACACTGGTACATTGCAGGTGGCATGTACCCATCACTGTCACTTCATTCTTTATTCTTTCAATGACATTTGAATAAGGGAAGGCCAGTCACACATTGTGACTATTGGAATTCCCACATCTTATATATTTACTCTTCTTGTCTTGCTTCTTCCACCATAAGTTTTGCTTTCACTCATGGGCTTCCACTCAAGGCTCACTTGCTTCAATTGGTATCAAAGTTGAGAATGAGGAGCTCTTCCCCTTTAGTTTGCTTTAGCCCATGAATACCTACAACAGTTCATTTTCAAGGCAACCATGGTTCCTTTACCTTGAGGTATGCATTGAGTTCCACCAGGCTTCTTCCCTTTATTTGAGGCTTGTTCTAGGGCTCCATTGGATATTGCCTAGCATTGAGAAGCCACTCTTGATTCCAATAATAGCAACAAAACTAGTAGGAACAACCAACATAATTTGCGCTTGGTTGTCCTGTTGTCTCTATTGCTATATCTCACCTCATTCAAGCTTATGGCATTGCTCCCAACACTTGGCAACCCTTGTGGCCACTCCCCTAGCATGGGTCTTGTGGTTTTGAGAACCATTTAAGCTCCACACTTCCTACTTATTGATAGACATGAAACAATGTCTACCTAGAGATTATGATTCTTGTACTGCTCTATTGATTCTCATTTGATACCATCACATTAGTAGATGTCCAATTATTTCTTGGAGATACTTTGTGGAACACATTAAGCTCATTTGGATCAGTTTATAGTTGTTTTTTCATTGCTAGAATAATAAGGCAACACCTTATTCTATTAGTGATCTTGTATGCCTATTTTCTTGGACACTTTGGATGCTACATTGGTATATACCATTGATGTTACACGCTTGATTGCACTCATAAAATGCTATATTGAGTTGATAGTAGAGCTTGTTTTTATTAACATTGGCTATCATTCACTATTATGGATGCTACTTGGATGCCACAGTAAGAACTTTGCAGACTAATTGGGTCCTATGCTTCCCGATGTTTGTCATATGGATATTGGATATCTAGATGCCACACACACGAGGCTTTGAGCTTCTTATGTTCTTTTGTCATTCAACCTTTATTCCAATGGGATATCCTACATGACACTTGGATGTTACATAGATCACTTGATATTTGCAGTTGAGCTTGAGTGTATTACAATGAGACAATGGGACTCATTGTGATGTGTACATGCTCTTTGATATGTATTGAATGCAGTTACCCTATCATGGGCTGATTTGATCTCTTGACTTGGAAGTGGCACTTATGTTTGTTAGGGTGTTATCAATTATGGTATTTATTTGCTTCTGCATTACGTATTGAGCTTTGCTCAATGGGTTATGCATTTGGCAATTCTCTTCATTTACCCTTGAGACCTACCTTGTGCATGATGTCTATGCCTATTGCATGTATGGTTACTGACACATTGCAGTTGTGACAATCTTCAGTGCCGATTATTTCTAGCCTTTTCTCTTTTTGATTGCTCATGGTTGCTGTAGTTGATTATAGTAGCTTATTATTTATACTCTATGCATTCTTTATGAGGGCAATCACTTGTACTTCACACTTTCTTGATTGCAAATTGTGGATAGATCATTACCTTGGTTGTGTTTCTTGTTTATAGCTTGATTTGGTAGTGGTCTTGGGGGACTAATTTGTAGGAAATTATAACAGCTTGTTTTGCCCTTCTTTGCACTTTCTTGGTCTCATCATGGCTGGTGGTTCTCATGACAATGCCATCTTCAATATTGAAAAACTAGATGGAATGAACTATAGCTATTGGAAGACATAGATATGGTAGGTTTTAGTGCAAACATTGTAGGTTAGGCTACTAAAAAATGAGGATGCAAACTTAAAAAAATTGATGCTGAGGACTGGATAAGCTATGCAGGTCCACAATGATTTTATCACTCTTTAAGAAAGTTCACTACAATGTTGTGACTAATAATTAGACTGCATATTATCCTAAGACATAGATTAAGAATCTTTATGACAAGCAAAGTCCTACATCTCAAATGTATTAATTGAAACAGTTAATGGACCTTTGCATAAAGGAAGGGACTTCTATGCCTTGTACATTTGAATGAGTTTCACTCCATCATTAGCCATCTAGCTTCATATGAGATTGAGTTCAAGGATACTTTGCATCCTTTATTTCTACTTGGTACACTACTTGAGTCATGGGATACTTTTCATATGGCTCTATGTGCTAACACTTCAAAGGATGGGCTGAAATTTCAAGATGTTGAGAGTGCTCTCTTGATAGAAGAGGTGAACAAAAAGAATGTGGATGCATCACATATGTCTCATTCATTGATCGTGAGAGGCCCATAGGATGGCAAGGACCATGGTAGAGACTCTCAAAGCTCCTCAATCTTGGGCATGTGGACAATTAGTAGGTTGTATTCAGCCACAATGCCATAAAATGCACGAAGACACACACAAGAAAAAGGATAAAGAGAAAGTGCAGGAGAAGAATCATGATTGCAATATTGTACCTAGCAAGTCTAGGTTAGATTGAGAATATTAATGTGGTGCAATCTAATGTGGTGCAATTTAATGTGTTTGATGATCTCATATTGGTAGTAGCCTCTTCCTTGGATGCTTCATAGGTTGATTGATGCTTTAATAGGATATACTCAGTGTTGGCTGATAAATTTAGGGGCTTCCTTTCATATGACCCCTCATAGAGAGTGGTTTCACTCCTATTACAGTATGACTAGATATTTCTATTTGGATAATGACTTGCCATTGGAGATAGTTAGTATTGGTGATATCTAGCTACAATTTTATTTAGGTAGCATGTTCACTCTTCATGATATATGCTCTCTCATGAAGAGCCTTATCTCTACTGACACCTTGGATGATGCGATTTATTTTGTCTATTTTGGTGATTCCTCATGGAAGATTACCCATGGGAATCTTGTTATTACACACATGATGCTAAGTCTATTACCCTCTATTCCTTGCTTGTACCTAGGTTAGTAGATCATATTTTTGTAGTTCCACATGTATCTCTTTGGCATCATTACCTTGGGCACATGTCTTTGAAAGGGATGAAAATGCTTACCAGTTTGCAGTATCTTCCACCCCTAGACTATAAGTGTTTTGAGTCTTGTGATCATTGTTTATATGGCAAGTAGACCCGTAGTACACATAAAAATTCTGGCATGAAGCATAGGCATGAACCTTTTTCTCTTGTTCATCATTTGGATGTATGTGGTCCCATGCCTTGTTCGTCACTAGATGGTGCAAAGTATTTTTTCACATTCATTGATGATTACTCACATACGTTTGGGCTTAACCTATTAAGTAGAAATCAAATGTCTTGTCTACCTTTTAGTATTGGCTTACTCTTGTTGAGAACCAATTTGGGCATAGGATGAAATGCCTAAGATCAAATAATGGGGGCAAGTGTGTCTCGAAAGTTTTTTAGTAGTTTTGCAATTAGCAAGATATTAAGCATCAGTTGATCGCCCCTTACACCCCTTTACAGAATGGTATTGCTGATGCATGAACACGAAGATTTAGGAAAGAGTCTATAATACGCTTAGCCAGGAAAGCGTACCACAACAATTTTGGATTGAGGTAGTTATTTGCCATACACTTGATTAAAAGGTCCCCTTGCATTGCTATTGATTTCTAGGTTGCAAAGGAGGTATGGAATGGGAAACCTCCATCTTATGCTCATTTGCACACCTTTGGCAATGAGACATTCTATCATGTTTCCAAGGACAAGCATAATAAGCTGGAATCTAAGTCCAAGTAATGCATCTTTCTCGATAATGGGGATGCCAATGATATGGACTATCACCTATGGGATCTATGGCTCGCAGGGTTATCTGTAGCTACTATAATGTAGATTTCCATGAGGAAAAGATGTATAAGAAGCTTTTGTGGGTAGTTGAGGTACACAAGGTGAATCTTTCATGATGAGCCTCATGCTCCCATATAGCCAACTAGACAGCTTGCAGCTATTGATATTTTGGTGGCCTAGGATCTACATGTTATGCAAGATTAGACTACTTTAAGATACTCTATTAGACTTAAATGTCAGTGTCACAACACTTTACACCCTCCTTAGATTATGCTATGGTGATAGATACAGGTAAGCCTCTCTCTTATGATGCGGCCATGCATAGAGATGATAGTTACTCATGGGACATGGTTATGTAGTCACATTTTAACTCTTTATAGAAAAACCATACATGGGATTTGGTTCCTTTGCCTAGTGGCAAGAAGGCATTGCCATCCAAGTGGGTATAGAAGTTGAAACATATCCAAGCACGCTCCAACCCTGCTTATAAGGCCAAACTAGTAGCTAAGGGTTTTAAGTAGGAACATAGTGTTAGCTTTAGATGTACTCTTTTCTCTTATGGTCAAGATGATGCTTGGTACTAGCATTGGTTGTTCATCTAGATCTAGACATTTATTAGATGGATGTAAAGATAGCTTTTCTATATGGGGACTTGCATGATGAGATTTATGTGCAGTAGCCTATTGGGTACTTTGAGGAAAAAGGCAGGGAAGACCTAGTGTGAAAGTTGTGAAAGAGGATATAGCCATAATGCTATGGATATGTGTTTATACATGAAGAAGGCTCGTGATGGCAGTCTTATGATTTTGGTACTCTATGTGAATGATATGCTTATTATTGGAGAGCTAATGATGAGTTAGATGCCTTGAAAAATCAGCTCAAGAATAGCTTTGACATGAAGGACATGGGACATGCCTTGCATATTCTTAGGATATGCATCATCTACGATTGATCCTAGGGGCTCCTTAGCTATCATAGAAGGAGTATATCTAGAAAGTCCTTGAGAAATTTCATATATAGGATGGCAAGTCTATTGGCTATCCTCTACCTTCTCATGTGAAAATTAGATAGACCAATTGTTTGCAGTTAGATGAGCAACAATACGAGATGGCCAAGATCCCTTATGCATCTATAGTCGATGGATAGTTTAATGTATGCCATGATAGCCACTCATCCTGACATAGTATTTATAGTGGGAGTCGCGGCACGCTATATGGCTATACTTGGTAGGTGACATTGGGATGTTGTGTAGGGTATCATGAGGTACCTGAAGGGCACAATGGATATGTGCATATATTATGGTGGCCAAGATACAGGAGTTGTGAGGCACACTAACTCTGATTATGCAGGACATGTGAACAATAGGAAGTTCGCCTCTGGCTATATCTTCACCTTTATTAGAAGTGTTTTTTCTTGGATGTTTGGGGTGCAGAAATGCATAGCCCTCTCTACTACTACTGAGGTCAAGTATGTTAGTAGCCATTGAGGCTTACAAGAGGCTCTATGATTGGACCGTCTAGTGGTAGACCTTAGCGATGACTAATGCAATACCTACACTAAGAATCCATTCTTCCATGTGAATACAAAGCACATTGAGGTGTGATATCATTTTATTAGGGAGGTGGTAGAGGACAATTATACTGAGCTCAACTGATGAGAATATTGTAGATTTGCTCATTAAAAGTCTCTCAATGGGATGCTTGATGAGAATCCTATAGGTTTTCCTATTAAAAGTCTCTTAGTAGAACATTTTGCCTTCCTTAGGAAGATGATGAGCATAGGATGAGATAGTGTCTATTCCTCATCCTATTATACTTTATGTACATTTGTACTTTGTCACTATTTTCTTGTTCTCTCACTAAGGGCACATTTGCCTTTATGTGGGAGGTTGTTGGGAATAAAATGATCTATGCCTAGCCACTAGTGTATTAGTTACACTGATAACACTTGCACACCTATACATTGTAGGTGGCAGGCATTGGTGCTACCTAGCCACCAGTGTATTAGTTACATTGATAACACCCGCACACCCATACATTGTAGGTGGTGGATACCCATCATTGTCACTTCACTATTTATTCTTTGAGTGAAATTTAAATAAGGGAAGGTTGATCACACACTGTGACAGTTGGAGTTTCCACATCTTATGTCTCTTGCTCTTTCTCTCTTCCTCTTTCCACTATAGCTCTTGCTTCCACTCATGGGCTTTCACTCAGAGCTCACTTCCTTCACCATGTTAATTCTAGGATACCACAATAATTTTGAGTATAAGTCCTTAGACTTAATGCATTATTCATAATCAAGTTGATTTAGTTCTATATCCAATATATTATGTCAAAAGGGAGTGTATTGAATCTAGGACTTGGTCCTAGACTCATCATGCTATATCAAATCTAGAACTAGGTCTAGGACTAAATCATGGACTTAACAATGAGACTATGACTTAGTTCTTAGTTCTACACTAAGTGTGTTGTCCAACATGGAGGCTAGAATAATTTCTAGACTTAGTATCTTACATTGAGTTTGGGACTATGACATAATAGACTATATCAACACATTGTCTTGAGTCTAAGACTATGTCCTAGACTCAATTTTGAGGCTAAGACTTAGGTTGAAACTCATTGCATTGTCCAATATCATTGGATTTAAGACTATCCTACACTCAAAATACTCAATGTTTGTTCAAAGTTGAGAGAGAGAGAGACAGGGAAACTCCATTTTCTTGAGCCTTCAGGCTCTCAAGGTCATTCCTTCATGTTCCACACTCTAAACTGAAAAGCACACACAATACAAAGATAAAGTGACCTAGTGTAAGTGTAGACTAGACAGACTAACTCTAGTCAAGGTCACTAACTGACTACTAACCCAACTTATTTAATGTAGTCACATGTAGACAGTGCACACACTAGTTGTCATAGATGTCGGTCATAGATAAAGACACACTGATGGTGAGCTTGATTTCTAACACTCCCCCTCAAGCTCAAAAACAAAACTCAAATCATCTGCATCACTCCAAGTAGCTGTCTAAAGTGAATGAACTTATCTTTACCAAGTGATTTGGTAAAGATGTCTACTACCTGGTCTTCAGTCTTCACATGCTCCAAGTCAATCTGATATGCTAAAACCATTTCCCTAATGAAATGGTAGTGAACCTCAATGTGTTTCGATCTTGCATGATAAACATGATTGCTTGCTAACATAACACTGCTCAAATTGTCACTGTACAGCTTGACTTTACTGTCCAAGTGTACTCCCAAGTCATTCAGCAACTTCTGTAACCACTTAGCTTCACAGGCCGCTAAGGCCACACCACGATACTCTGCTTCCGTACTAGACAATGCAACTGTAGGCTGCTTCTTACTCTGCCAACTGATCATGCTACTACCCAATCCAAATGCATAGCCGCTGGTTGACCTCCTATCATACGTGCAACCAGCCCAGTCAGCATCAATGTACCCCATCAAGTCAAGGGGTTTCCCATATGCATAAAATAGCCCATGATCTGTGGTACTCTTTACATATCTTAGAATTCTCCCGACTGCATCCAAGTGTGGTTTGTGAGGCTTTTGCATGAACTGACTGATCAGCCCCACATCATAACTCAAGTCAGGTTTGGTGATCGTGAGATAGGTCAAGTTGCCTACCATCTGTCTGTACATAGTAACATTCTCAATCTCTGTCCCAACATCAATGTGTAGCTTGACATTCTACTCCAAAGGCGTGTCCATAGGCTTGCAATCAGCCATACCATATTTCTGTAACATGTCATGAGCATACTGCTTCTGTAGCAGCCATATGCCTTGAGGTGTAGAGACAACTTCAATCCCCAAAAAATATTTCAGCTCTCCAAGGTCCTTGACCTTAAACTCAACCTGTAAACATGTCTTTATTTCAGCAATCCCATTTTCATCATCTCCTGTAATGATTAAGTCATCAACATAGACAACTAGGAAAACATAGCCACTATCTATCTTCTTTACAAACAGACTATGATCAGCATCACCCAATCGGAAACCATGTTGCTGCAAATAACTGCTTATGTGAGCATTCCATGCTCTAGGTGCCTATTTCAACCCATATAGTGCCTTTTTCAGCCGACATACATGTGCTGGAAATTATGGATGTACATAGCCTTCAGGCTGTTCCATGTAAACCTCTTCCTGTAATTCTCCATTGAGAAATGCATTCTTTACGTCCATCTGCCATAGTTTTCAGCCTCTAGCTACTGCCAAAGAAATCACAGTTCTAACTGTAGCCATCTTTGCTACAGGGATGAAAGTCTCCTCATAATCAAGACCATACTGCTGCACATACCCTTTTGCAACCAGCCTGGCCTTATATCTTTCCAATGATCCATCTGATTTACATTTTACCTTATACACCCACTTGCATCCAATAGGTGTTTTGCCCTCAGTTAACTGTACCAAATCCCATGTACCACATTTTCAGCCAAAGCTGAATATTCCTCATCCATAGCAGCACGCCAATTCTCATCTGCAACTGCCTCATCAAACTTACTTGGTTCTCTAAAACCTGTTACTTTCATCATATAAGCATAATGATGGGCTGAATATCCAGTGTAAGTATACCTGTCAATAGGTCATCTGACCCTCTGTGATCTCCTGAGCTGTGGCTCATTGTGAGCTTGCCTCTCATGAGGCGGCACATAATGGCTCTGCCTAGCACCTGGCATCATAACAGACAGAATCCCCAATTCACTGTCTAAGCTGTCATTGCTAGATGAATCATAACCTGCAATGAGTGGACCTGTTACATCTTCAAAAACCTTTTCTTTTTCCTTATCTGTTCTCCCCCTCACTAACATATCCGTGTCAGTGGATGCAGTAGTGTGACTCCATAATCGTCCTGTCCAAGGACTCACTATAGATGATACATCACCTGTCTGACCACTCATGGAAGTACTCTCTATAGGAGTATTTTCAGCATGACTCATACTGGGTGAGCCATCAGTAGGCACTAATAGGATTCCCATACCAGGATGCTAACTCATCAAATACCACATCTTTGCTTATGAGTGTCTCATGCGTAGAAGGTACATAACCCTTATAAGCTTTCCGTTCCTGTGCATATCCTATAAACACACTTTTCATTGCCTTAGGATCCAATTTCTTCCTCTTCTCATCCGGTATATGCACATGTGCAATGCTGCCAAATACCTTCAAGTGTGAAATATCAGGTTTATGACCATACAGCCATTCATACGAAGTGACATCATGAATCCCTCCTGTAGGGGTTCGATTTAGCACATAGACAGCAGTCACCACTGCTTCAGCCCAATAACCATTTGACAGACATTTTTCATTCAACATAGCTCTAGCTGACTCCATCAAAACCCTGTTTTTCCTCTCTGCAACACCCTTTTGCTGCGGTGTATAACTACATGTGAGCTATCTTCTGATCCCATGTTTAGCAAGATACCTGTCAAAGTAGTTTTAGACATATTCACCTTCTCCATCTGATCTCAAGCATGATATGTAACAGCCCAATTCATTTTCAACATATTTCTTGAAGTCTTTGAATGCATCAAACACATCATCCTTATGCTTCAAAATATAAAGCCAAGTGTACCTGCTGAAATCATCAATAAATGAGACATAATACCATGGACTGCCAAAAGAAGCATTATGTGAAGGACCCCAGACATCGGAGTGCACCAACTGTAAAGGCCTAGTGCTGGTTTTTACATGTCTCATGAAAGGAAACCGTGCCTGCTTCCCAAACTGACATGCAGGGCATACATGACCAAAATCATTATACTTGAATTTAGGTAATCCAAGTACTACTTCTTTCTGCTGCATAGATTTCAACTTTTGTACATTGACATGTCCAATCCACTTGTGCCAAATCTCTACATCCCGAATGGCACTCTCATCATGAGCAAACATGGCTGCCTTGAGTCCCGGAATGGTCGCATCCAATGTAAACATCCTGCCATCCCTTCTGCCCTTGGCAATTAACTTGCAACCATTTCCATACTCCTCAATGAAACACCCATCTTTGTTGAACCTCACTTGCAAATTCTGTTCTGCCATTTGACCCACAGACAACAGATTCTTTGTTATGGTTGGTACATGTAATACATCATGCATGCCTTTCTTCTTGCCATCAGGCATCATAAGAGGAACAATACCTTTATGCTTTATGTCATGTTGGGTGTCATCCCCAGTACATACATGACCATGTGTACCTGCAACCATCTCATCAAACCACTCTCCATGTGGTGTCATGTGGTTTGACGCTCCAGAGTCAATGTACCATCTGTCATCTCTATCATGTCTCGATGCATTTTTAGATACATGCTACATGGCAAAGATTCTATCAACTAGCTCATCATGAGCACCACTAGAAGATGCATAGTGCCCATGATGTCTGCCCTTTGCCTTCATATCTCCCTGCTTCTTGTAACAATCCTTTGCAATAAGCCCATACCGGCCACAATAATGGCAGTCCTTGTCCCTGTTGGACTGCCATGAACAGATCCACCACCTCTACCTCGGGGTGATCTCCCGCTGCCTCTAAACCCACCAGATCAATGCTGGCCTTGTGTATTTGCACCATGCCAATTACTCTATTGCTGCTGCTGTCCATAAGCATTACGAGTGTCACCACGACCTCGAAATGAACCACGACCTCTAGATCCTTTGCCACACTGGCTAGAGTATAACACAGTGTCTCTACTCTGAGATGCACTGGAACCTGTATTCAAACCAAGTTTGACTTCCTCATGCAGCAACAAAGCAACTAGCTCTTCCCAGCTAGGGGGACTCTTCTCTAACAGAAATGGAAGTGTCAAAAGCTTTGTACTCTTTGCCTAAGCCATTCAAGGCAACAACAATCATATCATCTTCTGATACACTTGAGCCAATAGTAGCACGTTGATCAGCTATGGTCTTAATCTCCGTGGTATACGCCTGGATGCTCTTGCCATTCCTAGACATGTTGTTGAACTGCTGTTTCAACTAGATCTTCCTTGCATGTGTCATGGTTCCATGATTTTTCATCAGTATGTCCCAAGCATCCTTCGGAGTCTCACATCCAGTGATTTGAATTACCATAGCATCAGATATACATAAAGAAAACCAATGCAGCACCTTGCATGCTCTTTCATTCCATAGCCTGTAGGCTCTTTTCTGTTCATTTGTTGGATTGTGTGCAGGCAACTCAGGAGCAACTTCATCTCCTATACATAGATCCCAATAACCTTTGCCAACCAGAAAGTTTTTCATTCTGAATTTTCATAATGCAAAGTTCTTGTTGTCCAACTTCTCTCCAACTATTTGAGTGATATCGTTAGTCCCATGTGCATTAGCCATGATGCAATAGATTGTCTATTAAGTGCCTGACTCCCTGCAGACCAGTAAGTATGACTGACCAAGTTCAGTCTGTAACAGTTTATGACAGTTTTCTGCAATTAATTGCAGTAAAAAACCAGTAAATTTCAGCCTAGTATCAGCCCAAAATAGTCCACAATCAAGTTGTCCAACTCGTAGAAATAACTGTCAATACATATGCCGTGTACTTGCTTCAGATTGAACTCCTGCAAATCCACTGTGCCAGGGTCCAAAAACATGCAGTCCAAACCTATAAATTGTGATTAACAACAACACTTTCAATGCCAAAAACAACATGCATACATGTCATATATGTCCCAAGTCTTCTCAGATGACTGCAAGTACATATATCACTCCATACATGAGCATAGAAGCACGAAACAGTGCATAATCAGCAACAAGTACAAGTGTCAATAGTTTTGTTTGCAGGTTGCAGTCAACCAAAATTGAGCATAACAAGCTCCAAACTGCTTCAAAGTGTCTTCAAACCAAATCATACATTTGCTCCAGTATGACAAGGTCAATGCATGACTATATAGTGACCATAGACTGTCTGTCTCTAATGAGCAAAGTCATACATTACTTCTGCAATTTGTACTCAACCAACAAGACAAGATTGCATTTGCTTCAGCTCCAAAAATTTCAGCATTCAGTAGCACTTAATGCTTTTCTCAAACCATGAACATTCTGACATACACATGTCAGTACATACATCTCATAGATGTCACTAAATGTCACACTATGCTTAAGTAAAGAACAAATGGTTGCTGTCCATATTAAATGACAGTTTTCAGCCTGTCTGAAATGCTCCACATCTGAGTATTTCAGTTACCAAAATCAGCTTGCAATGGATCACAACACGTACATATGACCTCCAGCATATACCTATGCTCCAAGAGTGCTTCTGGGCTTGTCAGAGAGCTTCCAAAGCTCTTCAACGTGTTGCATATACCATGTATACTATGTATACAACAGTGCTGCCCTTTTTTTCAGATCTTCCCACTCTGATCTCAGCTCATGTCAGAGCTCAAGGTCAAGCATTTGCCTCTTGCTATCTCAAAGCACTTCATACCTGACCTAACCAAGCATTTGATGACCAAATGCACTAGCATTTGATGAAGTGCAGCCCAACAACTGATAGCAACAACCAGGCGCAGTTCACGCAGATCTGTCCTTTGCTCCAGCAACTCTATTTGCTAAGTTTGATACTGATGGAGCACACAGTAGTGCTCAATACCCCCTTCACAAGGCTCTAAACAAGCCACAACCTGCAGCTTGACCCATAGAGTAGGCAATCACTCAATGCATACCTTCAGTTTACAATGGCATTCAGCCTATTTGAAAAAATGACACAAGTCTTCAACTGCAGATCATCTTCACTCCCTCCTACTCCAAGAGGTCCACCAAGTAAGGCTCTGATACCATATTCAAAGTTGAGAGAGAGAGAGACAGGGAAACTCCATTTTCTTGAGCCTTCAGGCTCTCAAGGTCATTCCTTCATGTTCCACACTCTAAACTGAAAAGCACACACAATACAAATATAAAGTGACCTAGTGTAAGTGTAGACTAGACAGACTAACTCTAGTCAGGTCACTAAACTGACTACTAACCCGACTTATTTAATGTAGTCACATGTAGACAGCTGCACACACTAGTTGTCATAGATGTCGGTCATAGATAAAGACACACTGACGGTGAGCTTGATTTCTAACAATGTTGAGTCTAGGGCATTACATTGTATGTAGGTGTATGTAGGATTGAGGCCTAGAATTGAGCTTTGTATGACATTGTTTGTTAGATATACTCAATGCTCCACACTCACAAGGTGCCACTAATGATCCATGGTGCTCTAAGTTATAAGGTCCCATTATGAGGAGAAGTCATGTGTGAGCATGGACATTGGGTGGGTCCTGACTTATATGTTAAATGAGGTCTATGTGACTAGATGGAAAAAAGGTGACCTTTGTGGATCTAGCCTTTGGATTAGATAGATTAGTTATATTGATAGAAACTCAAGGCACAATACATCAAGTTGTAGCATGTGGGAGTTATCAAGAGTTCCTATTGTGGTGTCAAAGGGCCATAGAGGTAGCCCCTGGTGGTTGAGGGGTCTTAGGGGGGGACCAGCGACTCCCCTATGTGAGGGAGATTTGGGGGTATGTTGAGTGTTAAAATGACCTATTTTTTGGCTGATTTTTGTTGTTTTTGAGAGCTGAATGGTTGATTTTATGAGATGATTGATTGGTTTGGAAGTGGTTTGAGAGTTTTTTGGATAGGTTGGAATGGTTTTATTAAGCTCATGATGTTTATTAGTAGAGATGTGAAGTTTTGATGATGTTCTGATATGTTCTGTTTGGTCCTGATAGCTTCTGTTGAGCTTCTGTTTTATTCTGTTTTCTCTCTGTATGGAAGGATGGAGTATTGATTGATATGGTTTGAGATTGTTTGAAATCTTATTGAGTGATTTTTGATGGTTTGGAATGGTTTTGGTATGAGTTATGTGGTTCTGATGCTTTCTGTTGACCTTCTGTAACTCTCTGTTGAGCTTCTCATGAGCTTCTGTAGACCTTCTGTATGCTTCTATATGTGTTATGTTGGATGAGAGTGTGACTTTGGGAAAGTTTTCTAGCCTTGGAAAGAGGTGAATACAAGTACAAAAGAGTTAAAAGAAGTCAAAGAAGTAGCTACTGAAGACTCAAGTAAAGACTAGAGTGAAGTGACAATGGTGAGCTATGAAAAGACACTGTAGTGGTTCTGGTGCCTCTTCATATCAGACATACCTCTTGGGAGGTGCATCCACGACCTAAGAAGGATTATTTAGGGTTATTATTGAGTGATTGTAGTGAGGATATGATGTACTATTGATGGAGAGAGAGAGAGAGAGTCAGAGATAGTCAAATCTATGAAAACAGTGTGATTGTATGTGAGAGATTGAGAGAGAAGACTATGAAGACATTGAAGATGAATACTATGTGATGTATTTCCATTCAAATATGGTGTATTCCTTTGCTTTCTTTGTTCTATTGATGGATTTTGTGAAGATATTGAAGAATATGGTTGATTCTATCAAATCCGTGGGAGATCTACATGATGCTGCATGAAGATTTGTTGTGCCTGGTGTTCTTTTCTTCATTGTGATCATATAAACCCTAATAAAAAATCTTGTTAATGTTACAAGATAGATTTTCTTGCAAGATAATTTCCTTTTCCCTGGTGTTCCTCTTGGGGCTCCATGTTTTTGGTACGCAGCCGAGGAAACTTGCCATCAACAAGCACTAGAAGAGGCTAAAAATGAAGGAAATGGCATTGCCAAGAAGAGAAGAATTCAATGGATGTTTGTAAAGTTCCTTCTTCCACTGAAGAGTTGGAATTTCTCATAATCAAAGCCACTCTCCACAAGAAATTCATCCCACAATGGCGGAAACACATCACCATCATGATGCATGCTCTATGTGGTGGACAGTTTCCTCTTCCTGTTGAAGCAGCAGAAACTTGCATCTTGGTGGCAAACTGTTTGGGAACAAAGTGAAGATCAAAAACAGAGAGAATGACCATCTATGGAAGATTTGGCATTCATTGAAAAGTTTCCAGACATCATCAAGTGGGAGATTGTGAAGAAGCTTCAGGAGTCTTGGTTTGTGGAGGTTCAGAAAGACAAGAAGGAAAAGAGTTGGAATTTGTTCGTGGATGCTCAACAACAAGATACATGGGATGCTTGGTGTTCTGACAATCTTTTGTTTGTTCAATTGGCAACCCACTGGAAGTTGGTAGACAGAGTGTTTTTCACAACATACACTATTGAAACCATCAGAAGCTGGCATTACTATGATGATGGCACCACCACAATGCTCAGACATATGCATTTTGACACCTTCAGAACCGAATACCTTTCTCTGTGCAGTGGCATGAAAGTAGAATTCAGAGATGTTGAAAAGGAATAAGTAGAGGAGATGTTGGCAAGAGAGTTCTCCAGAGACTGAAGCCTTCTGTTATCCCTCTATGGAGCACTAACAACATAGTGGAGCCAATCCCCTAATGAATGACGCAATAAAGAGGCAAGCGTTAGAACGAGTCCAGAGGTACGTGAGAAGAGAAAAATCAAAAATCAAAGCTGAGAACGAGCTCGCAGGAGAAGCCGCCTTTGACGCCCTTGCGAAACTCTTTACAGAAGTCCCAATGGCACATCAAGCCCTTCCTCCTCCTGCTGGAGGTTCACTCCCAAGTCCTAGAAATATTGATGAAAGGCCAATGAATGTAGTCCCATTGCCAGTTTTTAAGGGAGAGTACAATGAAGACCACGATCTTCATGTAGCAGAGTTTATGGTAGCATGTGTGGCTAACAATGTCATGATTGTGGGAGAGAAGGAAGGATTCTCACTTGTAGCTTTCTTGCTTGCACAATGGGGGAATACACACAGAGATGGAGGCTGAAAACAGTTTTCCTCTTCTTAGTTGTGTAAGCCAAAAAGAACTCTCTTACAAAGAAATAGAAGAACCCTATATATGGGTCTCAAACCAAACTCAACAAACTAAGGTGGCATACTAACTGAGCCACGAACTAGAGTAGATAAGGATAGCTGTCATCTAGTTATTATTCATGGGCGGTGTACCAACCGCGTCTGCAACTGACAAGTCGGTGACATAAATACACAACGGTCACCCTAGCGTATCACGAGTGGAGCTCGATATCTCAACACTCCCCCTTGAGCTCAATCCCAATTCCTGTACACCAAGCAGGTCTTTGAACTTGCGTAGCTTCTCTATGCCCAATGCCTTCGTGAATATGTCAGCTACCTGATCCTCTGTGCTGACATAAACTAGATCAATAAGACCTAGTAAAACCCTCTCTCGCACATAGTGATAATGCACCTCAATGTGCTTTGTTCTAGCATGATAGATTGGGTTATTTGCCAAGTGTATACTACTCATGTTGTCACAATAAATGACAACTGGCCCATCTGTAGACTGATGCATATCATAAAGTAGCTTATGCAACCAAGCTACCTCACATGCAGCCATTGCTGCACCCCTGTACTCAGCCTCTATGCTCGACAAGGCAACTGTAGGCTGTTTCTTGCTGCTCCAAGTGACTGCAGCACTCCCAAAAGAGAACACATATCCACTGGTAGATCGTCTATCAGAAATACTACCAGCCCAATCAGCATCAATGTATCCATGCAACTGTATCTGAACCCCAGTCTCATAAAATAGTCCATACTGCAATGTAGACTTCACATACCTGAGTATGCGTCTAGCCGCATCCAAGTGTGGTTTCCTTGGAGCCTGCATAAACTGACTTACCAATCCAACAACATAGCTCAAATCTGGCCTCGTAATAGTCATATAAATCAAACTTCCTACTATGCGTCTGTACATAGTAGGGTCTTCTAGAAGCTCACCTACATCTGTGCTCAGCTTCACATTCTGCTCCAAAGGAACTGAAATAGGCTTACAGCCTGTCATCCCATATTTGGACAGCATGTCCAATCCATACTGCCTCTGCAAGAGCTGTATCCCACTTGGTGATCTAATCACCTCAATACCCAAGTAATAACGCAGCTCTCCCAAATCCTTCATTTCAAACTTCTGCTTCAATAGCATTTTCACATGAAGGATATCTTCATCACTGTCACCTGTCACAATCAAATCATCAACATAAATTACAAGTAGCATAATACCTTTCTCTATTTTTCTCACATAAAGTGAGAAATCTGCCTTGGAAATATGAAAGCCAAGAGTGACAAGATACTGTCGTATCTTGTCAGACCATGCTCTAGGTGCTTGCTTTAAGCCATACAAGGCTTTCTTCAACCTGCAAACAAACTCAGGATGAACAGCATGCACATAACCTGGTGGCTGCTCCATATATGGAGCCCCAAGAGGAACACCAAGGAAAAGGGAATTCTCTTGCAAGAAAATCTATCTTGTAACATCAACAAGCTTGTTTTTCATGTTTCATATTGTCACAATGAAGAAAAGAACACCAGGCACAACAAATCTTCATGCAGCATCATGTAAATCTCCCACGGTTTTTAATAGAATCGACCATATTCTTCAACATCTTCACAAAATCCATCAATAGAACAAAGAAAACAAAGAAGTACACCATCTTTGAATGGAAATACATCACATAGTATTCATCTTCAATATCTTCATAGTCTTCTCTCTCAATCTCTCATATACAATCACTTTGTTTCAATAGAATTGGCTATCTCTGACTCTCTCTCACACACTCCATCAATAATACATCATATCCTCACTACAATCTCTCAAAATTACCCTCAATAATCACTCTTAGGTCGTGGATACCCCTCCCAAGAGGTATGTCTGATATGAAAGGTCACCAGAGCCACTACAGTGTCTCTTCATAGCTCACTACTGTCACTTCACTCTAGTCTTCTCTTGAGTCTTCAACAGCTACTTCTTCCACTTCCTTCAGCTCTTTTGCACTTGTATTCACCTCTTTCCAAGGCTAGAAAACTTTCCCCAAAATCACACATACATTCCACAGAACACTTACAGAATAGTCTACAGAACAGTACCAGAACAGTTACAGTACAGAACAGAAACAGAAGCAGAAGCTCTACAGAAGACCTACAGAAGGTTACAGAAGGTCATCAAAACTACATAACTCATTCTCAAACCATTCAAAACTCTCACAAACCATTCACTAAGCTTTCACAATATCTCATTCTTCATCAATCCATACTCCATCCCTCCTTACAGAAGACAATCAGATCAAAACAGACCAAAACAGAACAAAACAGAAGGTATACAGAACCATTCAGAACCTATCAGAACATCACAGAACCATCAACAAACATCATGATCTTCCAAAACACAATCAATATCATCCAAAACACTCTCAATCCACTTCCAAATCAACCAATCATCCCTTAAAATCAACCATTCAGCTCTCAAAAACAACAAAAATCAGCCAAAAAACAAGTCATTTCAACACTCAACATATCCCCACACTTAATAAGGAAGCGTCCTCGCGACCCAGGAAAAAGGTAATACAAGTTCATTTAAAAGCTTCACTTTGATCTTCAATATCTTCATACAAAGAATCCATCCACCACGACCCCAACTTATAACCTGTTTCTGATATAAAAGTACAAAGAAAGGAAAACTCTTTCACACATTAACACCTCTTATCAAACTAAAAATCACCACAAATTTGTAAAGGATATAAGAGTTTGCTTCTTCTTCTTCTACATCTTCATCGACTTCAACTCTCCAACCACGACCCCATCTTTACAAATCTCCAAAACATAGCTCGTACACAAGATCCAATAGGAAACCACCACGTTCGTTTGACATAAATGAACTCACAACACAAACACTAATACACAACACAACCATCTGAATGACTTTCTCAAAAAGAAGAGTTTGGCATTAAAAAGCTTGCACCATACATTGGAAAGGCATCAATGAAGATGATCCCTCTTAAAAGATTGATGTTGTCTGAATCGATCCATAGATAAGGATTCATCTACAAAGTTTTTAGGAGGATTTTGGAAAAATTGGAGACAACACATCCTTTCCAATAGGACCAAGTATCTGCTAGGCAAACAAAGGGCATGAAAATACAGTATCTCCAGCTGTTGGGAATCAATGCTAACATTGACATTCATGCACAACTTTGGGATAGGCTTTGAATCAGTATGAGAATGCCTATGCATATACGCCAGGTACCAAGCAAAGTGAGCAGTTAATCTCACTGAGGGATCTGCAGACTGTGAATATTGTTGGGCAAAATGAACATAGTTTTGATAAGCTTGACTTGAAACTGTCCATTCCCCTGGAATTACTGGCCAATTAATCTGCGGTCCTGTAAGGCAATCATCCGAACTCCATCCCCTTCTTCTGGAAATCTGAGTATCAAAACCAGCACAGTCACTAACCAACTGAGGTGGTTGAGATATGGAAGTGCTAGGAGAGGGTAATGGAATAAGGGAAAGTGGATGTAGGGAAGGATAGGAAAAATCATAAAAGGAAGAAAAGGTTAAAGAAGGAGTGGCAGAAATTTGTAAGGAATCACTAAGGAACGGTGTTAATTGATAAATAGGAAATGTGGAGGGTACATTTATGAGGGGTGAAGGACAGGGTGGGGAAGGGGAAAATACCCTATCCTCAATAAAGGAACAGTAAGTGAAAATAGGAATTTGAGGGGAAGATGAAGGTTGGAAAAGAAGTGGTAAAATTACTGTGGAATGAGTTTGACAAAGGGAAATATATATAGCATAACGGTGAGCCAATTGTTGGTAATAAAGGAGGGTAGGAACAGAAGGTCCTAAGAGAGATCGTCTCTGATAGGCATCAAAGAAAGTAGCATCAAATGGATTATGTTTGGAAAGATAGGTTAAGAGATCCATCCTCAGTTGGTTAGTACTCTGTACAAAGGTAGGAGCTGTGTTTTGTCTTTGATTGAGGACCACCGAATCAATCATAGGATGCCACGAATTATCCTGACAATCAGCCACTTTGGAGGAATAACTCTGAAACATTTCAGCTATGCGCAACTCCAAATGATTGACATAGAGAACAGCCTGTAAGACCACATCCCCCACATACCATGCCAAATCTACTTCATCTGGAATTAACAAATCTCCTCGGAGATACATGTATGACATCAGCATGGTGTCTGGCGTGACAGAATCTTCAAAGAGCATTCTGACTACCTCTGTCAACAACTCAGCAGACCAAGCCCCACTCCAGCCATCCTCTGGAAAAGGTAAATCCATCGTGGAAAGCTTCATATAGAAGACCAGCTTCTGTAAGTGGTAGTGGACAAAGAAAGAATGGTCTGGTAAGACATAGTCCTGAAACTGTTCAAAGGTAGACCATAATAAGTCCATTCTGGACTGCAATCTTTCCACTTTGTCTTGGAATAGAGGGCACAAAGTAGCCTGTCTCTGTAGGGCAGCCAAGTCCGGCTGTGAAAGAGAAGGAATTAATGGAACAGGAGGGCTGGGAGGAACAGAGCGGGACTTTGCAAGCTGATCCTGCAACTGTTGGATTTGGGAGGCTTGGTTGGCCACTGTATCATTAGCCATTTGTAAAGCTGAAAGCTTGTCATCTAATTGAACTTGGAATTCTTTCGCTTCGTTGGACATCCTCTCCGTCTCTGCTGAAAGGCTAGTAACCTGTGACTGAGCCTCGAATAACTGGGTCTTTAATGAAGAAATCTCATCACTTTGAGTGGCAACCAGTTGGGTTTGCTGTTCCATTTGCTTGAATAGATCTGCTAGGGTATCCTTAGTAGAAGCTAATTCAGATGTTGCTTTATGCAACTGGTCTTTGGACTGCATGAGCTCCTCATAGAAAGATGCGTACAACTGTTGAACACAGGCTGTCACGGACAACTCAATGGAACTTTGAATATCCTTGCAGAGGAAAGGAATGGCATCTCCTGAAACGAGACTGTTCAGGGAAGGAACGGAGATATCCAAGGATCCTTCTCTATGTGCCCTGAATAGGTTAGTGCAAGTGAGAAACCCAGGGAGGTCACTGCCAGAAGTAGCAGGGATAGGCACTGAGGGAAGTACAGCAGGGGCTTTGTCCGCTACCCTCTTCAAGCGTTTGCGCTGTATAACCAGGGGAGGCGGAGAATCATCATCCTCAATGTCAATAGGTGCGGACTCTTCTGAAGGTGGAGGAGGAGGTACTGGATCTGATGCTGGAGGTAGAGGTACAGTCTTCTGTAAACCTGAATAGGTCAAGAAGGCAGACAAATAGGATCCATAGGTAACATTGGTAACATTACCCCTCGTGACTTTAACAAAATGCTGATCCATCTTAGTAAGGAGGTATGTGCTCCAATCAATGGCAACTCCTTTTAGCACCATCCTGGAAGCTGTGAAAAGCTCTTTGGACAAATAGTGGGATGGCGTTTTGGCAGGCATGAACCTGTCCTGAAGGAACTGGCACATGGTCTTCCAGACGGGATCAGTGATCATCGAAAACGAAACTCCGGAAGAGTTTATCACTTTCTTAACATCAAGGACTTCCCTTGTCTGCTTCTGCAACAGTTTGAGAATCTCGTCATTAGAGAAGAGCTGTCGAGTGGTCACAAAAGGTTCTCCTTTGGAGGGTAAGGACAAAGCCTTCCCTAAGCCTCGAGACGTCAATGTCATAGACATGCCTTGGACTACTCCTGTCTTCTTGCTGTAAGAGGCCAGGAACTCATCACAGACGGACGGATCCTCTGGAAGTAATGGAAAAGGAGTGGCCACAAAAGCAGCAAGTCCTGCCTTCGTGAGGGGCTCAAAAGTAAGTAGGGACGAGTAATCCCTACTAACTAGTGGGACGTACTGGATAGGGGGAGGAGCATGAGAAGGCGCCATTCAGATGGTTACACACACACCACAAACACAGACAATCAAGGTGAATGCCTGCAAAGCAACAGACAAAAACCGAAGGATAAGAGGATTACCAACAAAACGTGACCCGACCTACTAACCCCAGGCAAACCACATCCTAGAAAAAATTTGACATGACCTCGAGACAAATGCGACCGAAAGCTTCATGCGATGCATCAAACAAACACCCTGAACCCCGTATCAGGCAATAAAAGAAAAAAACTACATACCGTACCCGTAACCGTAACAAAGACATGAAACCAAAACCATACCATATCCGACACATATCAATACGACATCTGTGATAGAACCAAGATTGGACCATGGAAAACAACACTAAGAACTGCGTATACCCATCCCACGAAACGCTTCATTGAAAAGGGAATTAAGTGCAGTGAGGGGGAATTAATTTAATGAAGGGTTGATTTTAATCAATTATTAAAAATGGGTGAAGTTTTATTAGGTGATAAACCTTAATAAGAAAACGGCGGTTCCTTATTACAAATGTATTTACCAATTATTAGGTTAAACGGTGCAGTTATACGATTCCCGGACTTCGATTCCCGACTGGGTCTCTAAATGCAATTCATTGATTATAATTAAAGTGATGTGGAGCGCTTTTTTGCCAGCGCGTGCTCATGTGACGGCTGGTTGATTTTAATTAAAAATTTAGAGTGCCTCTGTAGCGCACGTAGCGCGTGCGAAGTGAACGGCTGGTTTATTTTAATTAAAAAAAGGATGTGTGTTTAGCGCGAATGCGCGTGCCATGGTGGGTGAATTAAAGAGTTTATTTTAACAATTAATTGTGATTAAGGGGGAAAATAAATAAATAAATAACAGAAAATAAATACCTGGCAGGGTGTGTATGAAATGCAGGAATGCGCACGGAAGAGTCCCAGGAAAGGAAAAGCAAAAAGCACTGATGAAACAACAATGAACACCTTAGCAGATGTGTTAATTTGATTTATGTTGGTTTTTTATTTTTATGTATTTTATTTTATTTTTAGGTGTAGGTTTGTTATGTTTGAATAAATGGAAAATGAGTAAGGGAGGTGAGGGAAATTTTTAAGAAGGTTTTTAGAATTTGTTAGAATTTTTTACAATTTTTTAAATGATTTTTCCTATTTTTTTGGCAATTTAAGGGTAATTTAGGAAAGATGGATTTTTCTAAAATTATAGGAAAGGCAATTCCTAGCAGACAAAGGTCCAAAAATTAACAAAAGACAGAAGGAATTGTTAGAAATTTTTTGAAATTTTTTTATGAAAAAATGAATATTGTGATTAAGTAAGTCACATTGATCACATAAATCACATAAGTCACATTAGTCACAAGTCACATTAATCACTTAAGTCACTTAGGTTACTTAGGTTAGTTAAGTTACTTAGGTGACTTAGGTTAGTTAAGTTACTTAGGTTACTTATTAACTAACTTAGGTTAGGTTAGTTATTAACTTAGGGTAGTTATTAACTAACTTAGGTTAGGTGGTGACTAACCTAGGTTAGTGGGAGGGTGGAGGTGGAAGGGAGGGAGGAGGAGCGATGGCGGTCGGGGAGGCGAGCTGGCGGCGGACAGCGCGGGGCCGGGCGACGGCGGCGGCGCGGGCGCGGGCGACGGCGGCGGCGCGACGCTGCGGGCGGCGAGGACGACGGCGCGGGCGCAAGCGACGGCGGCGGCGCGGGGCCGGGCTACCAGTGGACGAAGAGGAGGAGGCGGTCGACGGCGGCGCCTGCGGGGAGGAAGAGGAAGGAGGGGAAGGAGAGGGGAGGAAGGAGAGGAGGGGAAGGAAGAAGAGGGGAGGAAGGAGAGGAAATGGCGGGCAGGAGGAATGTGGAAGGGAGGGAGGAAGGAAGAAGAGGGAGGAGGGAAGGAAGGGAAGAAATGGCGGGCAGGAGGAATGTGGAAGGGAGGGAGGAAGGAAGAAGAGGGAGGAGGGAAGGAAGGGAAGAAATGGCGGGCAGGAGGAATGTGGAAGGGAGGGAGGAAGGAAGAAGAGGGAGGAGGGAAGGAAGGGAAGAAATGGCGGGCAGGAGGAATGTGGAAGGGAGGGAGGAAGGAAGAAGAGGGAGGAGGGAAGGAAGGGAGAGGGGAGGAAGGAAAGAAAGAAGAGAGAAGAGGGAGAAGACGTGCAGAGAGGGAGAGAGAGAGAGAGAGAGAGAAAGAAAGAGAGAGAGAGACGGTTGGCGGGAGGGGTACCCCCTTTTGTTTTTGTTTTTTTTTTTTTTGTTTAATTGTTTTATTATTATTATTATTATTATTTTTTGAAATATTTTGTTTTTTAAGTTTTTGAAATAAAAGGTGGGCGGGCGATCCTCGTCCCGCGCACGTGCGCGGGACGGGGTAAAAAAAATTTGCCGCGACGGGATTGAAATGACGCGGGGAGGACGGTACGGGGTACGCGAACACGACTGGGGCACGTGGAGACGCGTTAAATCGAAAAAGGGCGCGTGCACACGCAAAACGAGCGCAAGAAAAAAACGCAAAAATACAGAAAAATTAATAACTCCCAATCCGGTTGTCAAAACGAAATAGCGTAAAAACGAAAAGTGGGCAGGACGACAGGAGGGAAACAGGGAAAATACGGGACGGGGGTTTCGAGAGGGGTAAAGGACGTTCACGTGCAAAAAACACAAAAAACGAACCAAAACGCAATTTAAAAATTAATATCGAAAGATCCGTGCATCGGAAGGAAGTGCGGAAAAAAGGAAAACTGGGCAAAAAGATGTGCCCGACAATCCGATCCTGTCAAAGCAGAATTCCGACTAAGGTAAGACGCGTTCACAAGGGAAAAACCCAAAAAACAAACCCGAAAATAGGATCGGAAATTAATATCGGACGAACCGGTCACCGGAATGACATACAGTAAGAAGCAAAAATGTGTGCAGGAAGGAGTGGCACTGGGTTATCACGTTAAAACGTAGTTCCGACAGAAATAGGAGGGGTTCACATGTGAAAAACTCCAAAAAGACTCCCGAAAACTCATTTAAAAGTAATAAGTAAAAATCCGGAAGTCGAAAAAGGATGGAGGAAAAAGGAAAAAGGTGGGGGAAGGCACAGCGGACACGGCTGTCAAGTCAAATTGGAATTTCGATGCCAATAGGGCAAGTTCACATGGAAAAATGTCAAAAATACGCACGAGAAAGGCTTAAAAACCCGGAAAATTAATAACGGACAAACCATGTATCGGAAAGATGCGGAATAAAAAGGAAAAATGTCAGGGGAAAAGCGTTGGTCAGGGCTATGACGTCAGATCACGGTTTCGAAGCAAGAAAAGCGCGTTCACATGGAAAACCGGCTAAATTGCGGAAAATGCGTCAAAAATTAATAACTCAAAAACCGTGCACCGGAACAGGGGTAGGTAAAAAGGAAAAATGGTCAGTTCAACAGGAGGAACAGGGCTATAAGGTTGGATTTGGACTTTGGTGAACGTAGGATGCATTCACAGGACAGGACCGCAAAATCAGGGAATGAAGGAAAACTGCAAAGGAACAGTCCCAAGGGTGGGTGGAACATAACCGAGTGGGTGGGAAGGGACCCCAGGAGGGTAAAAGCAAGTCATGGTATACATGCATGAGCAAGATAAGGCATATGCAGAAGGGTATGCAATGTAGACGCGCAGGGACGCGTCCCCACACTTAAGACCTTAACGGATAGGGTTAACCGATCAACAAGGACCTAGGACCATGCCACAGACCATCCACTAACTTCCCCACACTTAAAACATGAACATCACTAAGAAACAGAAGTTGTAGGGTTAGAAAAACTTGGCCCGGTGCGTCAAGAATCAAGGTTGAATATCGATGGCACGTCCAGTGTTGTTGTCGGCGCTGGAGGGACCAAGGCATCTTCTTGGCACACGTTCATCATGGCAGGGACCACGCCACAGCACCCAGGGAGGTAGCTGATGGAAGGAATCGTAGGAAATTCGTTGTCGATGATGAGGGATATTGCACTCAACTCCCAGTCACTCAATTTGGAATGAAGGAACAGTCACTCGCCCCATGACTAATATCACTCGAGGAAGAATGATTAAAACCCATATCGCATACCCGGTGGAGGAATCGACAAGGGGGAATGGTGCAGAAGGAGTATGCCAGGGTGCACGGTTGATGGTGCATTAGTGCGTCCAACCCGTCTGGCATAGGTGCAAGGAGGAAGGCAAGGGAGCCTTACAGTGCAGTGTACAGAACAGGGTGATGTGTCTTGTATTGACGGTAAAGACCCATCCCGTGGGTGCATAGGGAAACAGGAACATACCTGACTCCAAATGTCGTAACGTCCCTCAATCTCACCTCTCGGTAATTGATTGAAGAAACTCCAGTCACACTCAACCCACCCTCTGTCTCACTCTCTGTTGATAGATACAGGAGGGCAGCCTTTTCCTGAAACCCATTGATGTAATCCTCACAGTCACTTGTGCAAAAGTGTATGCCTTGTGCGCATTTGATGGTGCAACTGTGCATCCCGCCCTGTGCCGGCATACGGTGCGAGAAGGAAGGCCAGGGAGCCTTATGGTGCAGTGCACAGAACAAATCGTGCTTTGTGCATTGAGAGGCCCATCCCGTGCGTGCAACACTTCATTCATACTTCGCACCTCTCATTTGATTTGAAGGGAAAAGACTGGTCTCTCGCCCCACCCTCTGTCTCACTCTCTGTTGATAGATACAGAGGGCAACCATACTCACTTCCTCATCCGGTTAGGATGAAAGCTCACATCACTCAAGGGGTTGTCGATGAAGATCGCGTCATCAGTTGTTGAGGAGGCGTACCCAGGGAGGTAGCCATCAAATTCGAACATTGTGGTGGATAGGAATATGTCGTCTTCTAGAGGACAGTTAGTCATTTTGCAAAGAGACCCAAGACCCAGCGTACCAAGGGAGGCAGCTTCGGAATTGGATCCTAGGGATATCAATCAATGAATCCACTTGCTGGACTGCTGGGTGTTACCACCTTTTCCACAGCCAGCTTCTCGCCCAAGGGTGTTTACCACCTTTCCTTGAAACGAGGCCCGCTATGACAGGGAATTGCTTCCTTTTCTCTCATAACAGATTTGTTTTGTTTTTTTTTCTCTTTGATTTTTCTTTCTTTTTCTTATTTTCCCCTATTCCCGAGGGTGTTTCCACCTTTTCTCGAAGAATAGGTCGGCATGACAGGGACCTAAGTCCTTTTCTCCCATGACCGATATGTTTTGTTTTTTTTTTCGTTTTTTTTTTTCTTTCTTTCTTTTTCTCTTTTCTTCAAATTGAACAAGGGAATGGTAGAAAGACCATGTGTCAGAACCCACCTCGCCACCGTCGCTGGTGGAAAATAGAGGATAAGAGATCAAGGCTGGAAGGGGGTTTGGAGGGGACAGAGGGTTGCGTCCACTTCATCAGGAGTGATTGAAGAACGGCTATCAGAAGTAGCATCATAAGAAGTACAGTGCTGCACCAATGAGGGAAAAGATCAAGTGACCGTAATTGTCAAGATCCCCAAGGAGGGAAGTACTTCTTCAGGCGATATCCATTGATCAGAAAGGGATCATCAGAGGCATCAACGGTCTGTATTTGGACAGAGCCATTAGGGTTGACTGCAAGTACCTTATAGGGGCCCATCCACCGCTGTTGGAGCTTGCCAGGAAACTTGCCAAAGCGTGAATCATAGGCTAAGACCAAATCACCTTCTTTGAACTCCTTGTGCTTGATGAAACTGTCATGGTAAGCCTTGCGTCGAGCTTGCGTGGCTTCCATGCACTGTAGAGCCATCCTACGAATTTCGTCCAAACATTCCAAGTGCAGGAGACGGCGTTGCAGTGAATCGTCATCCCCCAAACGCTCTTTGATCGCCACTCTCAAAGAGGGTAGTTCCAGTTCAACAGGAAAAACAGCTTCTGTTCCATACACCAACTGGAAAGGTGTCTGTCCTGTTGCTGCTTTATGGGAGGTTCTGTACGCCCAGAGGGCCTCTGTAAGTCGATCGTCCCAATCACGACGATGTGCGGCAATCGTTCTTGTCAGAATCGAGCAGAGGATGCGATTCGTGACTTCGACTTGGCCGTTGGCTCTGGGGTAATAAGGAGTGGACTTGCGATGGCGGATCTTATACAACTCTGTCAACTCTTCCATGACTTTGTTAAGGAAATGAGTGCCTCTGTCACTTACCAGCTCTAAGGGACTGCCAAAACGGGTGATGATATTCTCGTACATGAACAGGGCCACGCTGTTACCATCGTCCCGCTTGAGGGCTTTAGCTTCACACCACTTTGTGACATAATCCGTACATACGAGGATGTATCGGTTCTGTTTCCTTCTGGTAGGAGGATCGATTGGACCTACGAAGTCGATGCCCCACTTCTCAAACGGCTTCAACGGAAGGATAGGTTGCAATGGCATGGCACTTGTCTTGGTGGGTTTCCCCATTCTTTGACAAGCATCACATCTTTTACAGTAATCATAGGAATCTTTGTGAATGGTAGGCCACCAATATCCTGCTAGCAGAGCCTTCCTGGCTGTAGCTTCTCCTGCAAAGTGACCTCCACATGGCTCGTCGTGGCAAGCCTTCAAAACAATCCCAATCTCGTCTCCTGCAACACATCTTCTGAGCACTTCATCTTTGCCTTTCTTGTACAGTGCACCACCTAGCAAGGTGTATGGGGCTGATTCTAGCATGAGCTTCTTCCTTTCCCGACTAGAAATACCAGGAGGATACTGTTGGGTTGCCAGCAGATTGGCAATGTCCGCATACCAGGGAATGACAGTTTCTACCAAGAATAGGGAAGCATCAGGGAGGTCTGGATCATCTCGTTCCTCGTCTGCAGTTTGTGGGATACGCGACAGATGATCAGCCAGGACATGGGAACGACCAGGCTTAGTAATCACCTCAAAGTCAAACTCCTGGAATAAAAGGAGCCATCTCATCATTCGTCCTTTCACATCTGCTTTGTTCATCAAGAAGGAGAGGGCCTCATGATCCACATAAAATTTAAAGTGGGTAGATAGGAGGTAATGGCGAAACTTCTCCAGGGCAAACACCATTGCCAAGCACTCCAGCTCTGTCACTGTATAGTTCCGTTCCCTATCAGTGACTTTTCGGCTTGCATAATAGATCGGTTGATCCAGCTTCGAGGAGCCCTTTTGGCAGAGGACAGCACCTAAGCCTTCAATTGATGCATCAGTGTGTACGTGGAACTCTTTCGTCCAATCAGGAGGTTGCAGGATGGGTGCCTCTATCAGACACTGCTTCAGAGTGTGGAAGGCTTTGTCACATTCTTCCGTCCAAGTAAACTCTGCATCTTTCCTCAAGAGCTTGTGCAAGGAAGTTGCCTTTGTCGCAAAATGGGCTATAAACCTTCTGTAGTAACCCACATGGCCTAGGAATCCCCTCAACTGTTTGAGGTTGGTGGGTGCTTGCAGAGCTGAGATTTTTTCTATCTTTGCAGGGTCTGTTGATATCCCTTGTGCTGAGACAATGTGGCCCAACAGAACTCCAGAAGAGACCCCAAAGATGCATTTGTCGGGGTTGAGGGAAATCCCATACTCCCGGCATCGGTCAAAGCATTGTTCCAAATGTCCCCAATGTTCACTGATCAAACTATAGACACAGAAGTCATCCAAATATACCTCAATGAAGTCGTGCAAATGATTTTGAAATGCAGCCATCATGACTCGTTGGAAAGTAGCAGGGGCATTGCAGAGCCCAAATGGCATCACTCGGTAAGCGTAGGTCCCCCATTCTGTGGTGAAGGTTGTTTTGGATTGGTCTTCTTCTGCGATTTGCACTTGGTTGTATCCACTGAATCCATCTAGGAGAGAATAAAGTTCATGTCCTGCCACTGTGTCCAACAGTTGGTCTGTGAAAGGGATAGGAAAGTGATCCTTCTTCGTCTTGGAATTAAGCTTTCGGAAATCCACACATATTCGCAATTTGCCATTCTTCTTGGGTACAACCACGATGGGTGAAACCCATTCACTATTTGCCACTGGATAGATAAACTCGGCTTCCAGAAGCTTCAGCAGCTCCGCTTTCACCAATGTGGAATAATTCGGGTTCATTCGCCTCTGTCGTTGCCGTACTGGCTTGGCATCAGGCTCCAAGTCAATATGATGTTGACATATTGTGGGATCAATCCCCTTTAGGTCTTTGTAAGACCATGCAAACACGTCCAAATTTTCTTTCAACAAGTTGTACAAGGTTGACAACTCCTCTTCTGGGAGACTGCTACCCACCTTCAAGTGGCGTTCAGTGCCTTCTGAATCCACAAAGGTTAACTGCCTTTCACCTTCTACTTCACGGATGAAGGTCCCGCGGACTGCTTCTGGGTACAGATCCGACTCCTTCAAGGGAGTGATGTCCTCTTCTGATGTCCCACTAAAACCAACTTCCTCTTTTGGTGGAGACTTAGGTTGCTCCTTAAGACGTTGGAATGGAATAAGCGCCGTTTCGGGTTTGGTTTCAAAGTTAATTACCTCTTGGCTTGAAGACTCATCTTCTGATGATACATCCAGGAACATCACATAACAGGGACCCTCTGATGCTTGTTGGGTTGATGGGACTGGTGCTTGTTGGCACGGTGCATCATCATCATCTTTCTTTGGCAAGGATGGGTTAGGACGGCAGGAGCCACACTTGAAAGACGGCTTGTTCTTCTTCATCCATTTCTTATAAAGGTTTTGCATATGAGATGATCCATTTACCAGACCAAATGGTACCATTGCCATTCTGTCCCATAGCATGAGCTCATCGGCTTCTGATGCTTCTAGAACTTCTTCCTCAAATGTATCCTCTTCAGGTGGGATAGACCCTTCTGGCTCACTTTCATAAGCTTCTTCATCCATATCATATCCATCCTCGTCTGTCTCTGTCTCTGTCTCTGCTTCTGCTTCTGTCTCTGCTTCTGCTTCTGTCTCTGCTTCTGTCTCTGCTTCTGTCTCTGCTTCTGCTTCTGTAGGAGCTCTGTAACAGAAGAACAGATTCTCTGGTTCCTCTCCATCCTCTGTCTCTGCTGTGGCCATGTAACAGGGAGAGCAGTACATCCATGCTTCTATCTCACTATCAGAAGTGATTTCAGAAGTCATGCCTGGTTCAGGCAGGAAGTATTCTCCCATTGATAATGGCTTTGCATCTTTTGGAAGTCGGCTTACTGTATCCACTGTTAAGGAATGTGCCACTGTTTTCTTAGGAAGGATCTGTTTGACAGCATCTTCGTCTGCTGATGTTCCATCCGTAGCCTTGTTAGGGGAATCAGAAGATAATTCCAAGGAGGTGGAGCCATGTCCTTTTTGAGAACCATACAGTTTCAGCACCACTTTGTTGGGTCCTCTGCCCAAGGTCAAGGTTCCTTTGAACCAATCCGTCCTTGCTCGGGCTTCAAAAAGCCATGGTCTGCCCAGTAACAGAGGATAAGATGTACCATAAGAGTTTGGCTTCACCACCAAATAGGTCAGCCAATAATCTTTTCCAGCCACTGTAGTCTTCACATATGGAAGAACGCCCAGAGGCTTGATTCTACTCTGATCCGCCAGTCTGATGAGCCATTGGGTTGGTTGCACACCTTGTAAGCCTAAATCCTTCATCGTCACATCCGTCATAATGTTTACTGATGAACCACCATCAATCAGTGCATTTGCAATGAAGCAGCCTTCTATCCATACGCCAGTCTCTGGGGTACCCGGATCTAAAAAAGCATTAGCCACATCCACTTCTTTTACAGGCTCTGGAACCTTGTTGGACTTTGTTGCTGTTGAGGGAGCAATCCTTAAACCACGTCTTCTTGTCAATATACTTTTGAACCTTTTCCGGCAACTGGGAGACAACATCAATAATTGTCGGAATGTGAGGTTTGGTTTAAAGGTATCTAGATCTCTAACCAGATCGTATTCCTTAATAGGATCCACTGGCTTCTCTAATCGGTTAGGGAATGGGGCAACACCCATTTTCATTTTCCCTCTTTCTTCCAACAGAGGCATTACAGAAACTTCTTCTGCCACTTGTGGCACTTCCTCCTCTTCTGCCTCCTGGACCTCTGGTCCTGTCTCTGTAACTGTCTCTGTAACTCTCTGTGGCACTGTAGGGCTCTGTACGGCACTGTTAGGCTCTGTTCTGTTCTGTTCTTCTGGTGGAAGATTAAACTTCACTGTTCTGGCAGGAGGATTATTTTCTTTCTGGATAGGTGGTTCCTTCTGCTTTGCACGCGTGATGGCAGCAACTTCCAATTCCACCAAATTGGAGGTAGGCTCTTGGGCCTTGGCTGGACTATCAGTAGCACTGTTTTTCACGGGGGCTGGGCTTGGACAGTCTTTTGCAGTGTGGCCTTCTCCTTTGCATCGACTGCATAAGGGCTTGTAATCCACCGACCTTCGAGGATTTGGACAATTTGGTGAGATGTGTCCCTTTTCTCCGCATCTGTAACACTCCACTTCTGATCTCTGACCACCGCCAGACTGTCTTCCTCTGTAACTTTGAGAGGGAAATCTTCTGGGTCCGAAATTAGGACCAAACTCTCTAGGCTTGGGTCCAATATCTTGTGTGGTCATTTTGGATTCCAGCAGGTTGAATCTTGTGTCTTCTTCCTTCCTTCTCCTATCATGCATCTCCTTCAGAGAGCAAATGTCCTCTGTATGATTCTTCCGCAAACAGTAGGAACAGAAGGCTCCAGGGATTGTTGGTTTCCGTGTACATTCAGTGGCTAAATGGCCTGCTTGATGACACTTACCACACCAAGTATTTGACCGCATCACATCTCTTCCTGCTCCTGCAACGTTGGATATGCTCGCTGTGTTCACTTTCAACGTCTGTAGTTGCTCTGTAATCACATCCATCAACTCCTTTTTGATGTTTGCAACTGAGTTGGATAAATAATCCTTCAAGCTTTCTCCTCCAGACGTACTGGTAGGAGGGTTTTGAGGAGTCTCTGTAATCACTGCATAAACTGGTTGGGCTGGTACAGAGGGGTCTCTGTTCTGGTTCTGATTCAGGGCTCCTGTTTGAACTGTTGACTGTTGACTCCAGTTGGTAGGGTTCCACTGTTGCTGTTGATTTGTCATTGAGGAAATTGGTTGAGACCATTGTTGTTGTGGTTGAACCATCATTTGAGGCATGGATTGTGGCCACTGTGGATTTGGTGCACTGTACTGTGATACCGGGGGCATCTGTTGGTAGGGATAGGGAACAATCCCTGGGACTGCATTTGGTGGATACATCATTCCTGGCATCAGAGGAGGTAAGACTCCTCTTCCTGTATTCATTGCTAATCTAGCTTCCACTTCATCGTACAGTCTTGCACCTTCTGTTGCAGCTTGTAGGGTGGCTGGTCTTTGGAGCTCCACAAACTTACGGACTTCTGGTTGTAATCCTCTGAGAAACACTCCCTTCTGAATGCCATCATCTAGATTATGGTTAGTCCATCTCTTCAAGATGGATTCCATTCGTGAGACATAGGCTTCTACTCTTTCTCCAGAGGACTGACTTAGGTTCATGAATTCCTCTCTCATCCGCTCTTCAAAACCTTCACGCCTGAATTTAGTGAGGAAGGCCAACTTCAGGTCATCCCATGTGCCAAAAGTTCCTGCTGCTTGTCTCTCATACCACTGAAACGCCGCGCCCTTGAAAGTGGCGGGGAATATTGCCAACCAATGCTCAGGGGTTCTGGCATTGTTAGCCACACATGCTACCATAAACTCTGCTACATGAAGATCGGGGTCTTCATTGTACTCTCCCTTAAAAACTGGCAATGGGACTACATTCGCTGGTCTGTCATCAATATTTCCAGGACGGATCTGGCTTGGAAGTGGACCTCCAGCAGGAGGAGGAAGGGCTTGATGTGCCATTGGGACTTCTGTAAAGAGTTCCGCAAGGGCGTCAAAGGCGGCTCCTGCTGCGAGCTCGCTCTCGGCTCTGATTCTTGCTTTCTCTCTTCTCACGTACCTCTGGACTCGTTCTAACGCTTGCCTTTTTATTGCGTCATTCATCAGGGGGTTGGCTCCACTATGTTATTAGTGCTCCACAGAGGGTTAACAGAAGGCTTCAGTCTCTGGAGGACTCTCTTGCCAACATTTCTTCTACTTCTTTCCTCTCAACGTCCCTAAATTCTGCTTTCATGCCACTGCACAGGGGAAGGTATTCAGTTCTGAAGGTGTCAAAATGCATACGTCTGAGCATGGTGGTGGTGCCATCATCATAGTAGTGCCAGCTTCTGATGGTTTCAACAGTGTATGTTGTGAAAAACACTTTGTCTACCAACTTCCAGTGGGTTGCTAATTGAACAAACAGAAGATTATCAGTACACCAAGCATCCCATGTATCTTGCTGTTGAGCATCCACGAACAAATTCCAACTCTTTTCCTTCTTGTCCCTGTGAACCTCTACAGACCAAGACTCCTGAAGCTTCTTCACAATCTCCCACTTGATGTTGTCTGGAAACTTCTCAATGAATGTCAAATCTTCCATGGATGTTCATTCTCTCTGTTTCTGTTCTTCAGTTTGTTCCCAAACAGTTTGCCACCAAGATGCAAGTTTCTGCTGCTTTAATAGGAAGAGGAAACTGCCCACCACATAGAGCATGCATCATGATGGTGATATGTTTCCGCCATTGTGGGATGAACTTCTTATGGAAAGTGGCTTTGATTATAAGGAATTCCAACTCTTCAGTGGAAGAAGGAACTTTACAATCATCCATTGAATTCTTCTCTTCTTAGCAATGCCAATTCCTTCATTTTTAGCCTCTTTTGGTGCTTGTTGATGGCAAGTTTCCCCGGCTGCGCACCAAAAACATGGAGCCCCAAGAGGAACACCAAGGAAAAGGGAATTCTCTTGCAAGAAAATCTATCTTGTAACATCAACAAGCTTGTTTTTCATGTTTCATATTGTCACAATGAAGAAAAGAACACCAGGCACAACAAATCTTCATGCAGCATCATGTAAATCTCCCACGGTTTTTAATAGAATCGACCATATTCTTCAACATCTTCACAAAATCCATCAATAGAACAAAGAAAACAAAGAAGTACACCATCTTTGAATGGAAATACATCACATAGTATTCATCTTCAATATCTTCATAGTCTTCTCTCTCAATCTCTCATATACAATCACTTTGTTTCAATAGAATTGGCTATCTCTGACTCTCTCTCACACACTCCATCAATAATACATCATATCCTCACTACAATCTCTCAAAATTACCCTCAATAATCACTCTTAGGTCGTGGATACCCCTCCCAAGAGGTATGTCTGATATGAAAGGTCACCAGAGCCACTACAGTGTCTCTTCATAGCTCACTACTGTCACTTCACTCTAGTCTTCTCTTGAGTCTTCAACAGCTACTTCTTCCACTTCCTTCAGCTCTTTTGCACTTGTATTCACCTCTTTCCAAGGCTAGAAGACTTTCCCCAAAATCACACATACATTCCACAGAACACTTACAGAACAGTCTACAGAACAGTACCAGAACAGTTACAGTACAGAACAGAAACAGAAGCAGAAGCTCTACAGAAGACCTACAGAAGGTTACAGAAGGTCATCAAAACTACATAACTCATTCTCAAACCATTCAAAACTCTCACAAACCATTCACTAAGCTTTCACAATATCTCATTCTTCATCAATCCATACTCCATCCCTCCTTACAGAAGACAATCAGATCAAAACAGACCAAAACAGAACAAAACAGAAGGTATACAGAACCATTCAGAACCTATCAGAACATCACAGAACCATCAACAAACATCATGATCTTCCAAAACACAATCAATATCATCCAAAACACTCTCAATCCACTTCCAAATCAACCAATCATCCCTTAAAATCAACCATTCAGCTCTCAAAAACAACAAAAATCAGCCAAAAAACAAGTCATTTCAACACTCAACAATATAGACCTCTTCTTGCAAATCACCATGCAAGAAGGCATTCTTTACATCCATCTGATGTAAAGACCATCCCTTTGATGCAGCCATAGCAATAACTGCTCTTACGGTTGCCATCCTTGTAACCGGACTGAATGTTTCTTCATAGTCAATGCCATATGTTTGTGCATACCCCTTGACTACTAATCTTGCCTTGTATCTGTTCACAGAACCATCTGCATTGTGCTTTACCTTATAAACCCACTTACAGCCAATTGCATTCTTACCTTTAGGCAAAGGTACTAACTCCCATGTAGCATTTGCTTCCAAGGCATCCATTTCTTCATGCATGGCTTTCTCCCATTTTTCTTTTCCCATGGCTTGCTCAAAAGAAGTGGGTTCTGGTTCCTGTATCACTTTGACCATATATGCATAGTGAATGGCTGTAAATCCATCATATTTTAGCCTATCCACAGGATACCTAACTCTGGTAGACCTGCGCAAAGTAGGTTCACTCCCAGGTGCTCTCAAAACATCCCTGGTCTTCCTTACTCCAGGTGTAACAATAGAAGGAATACCCAACTCATCATCAATGCTCTGTTCTGAGCCACTGGATTTACCATCCACATAAGAGTGACCTGCATTCACATCAAACATGGGATGATCTGCCTTCTCTTTTCCTTTTCGTGATACCTGTATACCACTATCTACATTGCTTTGAGAAGATTCTCTTGATCTCAATCTGTCTTTCCATGGCGAAGAATGTGAACCATTGCTAGAGGACGCTCCAAGTCCACTAATATTTTGTGACTGCTGCTATGAATTCTGTGCAGCATTACCATTTTGTGCATCTACATCATCAATCACATTTACTGGTCTATACCAGCTATTCATCTCATCAAAAACAACATCTCTGCTCACTGTAAACTTACGAGTAGAAGGGTTATAGCATCTATACCCTTTCTGCTGTAAAGAGTAACCAATAAAGATGCACTTCTCAGCTTTTGGATCCAACTTGGATCTCAACTCATCTGGCACATGTACATAGGCAATGCAACCAAAAATTTTCAAATGAGAAATATCTGGTTTACTACCAGTATACCTCTCCTCTGGAGTCATCCCATGTATTGCTGCAGTGGGAGTCCTGTTCATTATGTAGACTGCTGTAGCAACTGCTTCAGCCCAATAAAAATCTAGCAAGTCTTTTTCATTGAGCATGGCACGAGATACCTCTCCAATATGCCTATTTTTCCTTTCTGCAATTCCATTTTGTTGTGGGGTATGATTACATGAATATTGCTGCTTTATGCCATGCTCCTGCAGGAACCTTGTAAACTCATTTGAGAGGTACTCTCCCCCTCCATCTGACCTTAGACATTTTATCTGCATGCCTGTTTCTTTTTCAACCATAGCTTTAAGAGTTTTGAAGTGCCCAAAAACTTCACTTTTCTTTTTCATAAAATACACCCAAACTTTTCTGCTATAGTCATCAATAAAAGTGACAAAATAAGGCCTTTCCTCCAAGAGATGCAGCTTTAGTAGTCCACACATCAGAGTGGATTAATTCCATTGGCTTCTCACTCTCTTGAACATGTCTAGGAAATGGTTTCCTTGCCTATTTTTCAAACTGATAGGCTTCACATACCTTATGCATTTCTGCAACCTTGAATTTGGGCAATCCTGCAACAATATTTTGGGCATGCATTGATTTAAGTCGCTGTACATTAACATGACCAATGCGTTTATGCCAGATATCAATATCTGCAACTACACCGGTCCCATCTGCAAACATTGCTGCACTCAATTCAGGCATGTCTACATCCAACGTAAACATTCTGCCCTTCTTCTTTCCTTTTGCTATCAAGCGACCTTTATTTTTCATATCCTCAACAAAGCATCCATGAGGATTAAAATCTGACCTGCAAGCCCTGCTCAACCATTTGACCAACAGAAACCAGATTCTTGGTGATATTCGGGACATGAAATACATCAGACATGTATTTCTTTTTCCCATCCTGCATAGACAAAGGAATTTTTCCAATATGCACAATAGGATGTGCAGTATCATCACCAGTCTCCACAAATCCTGGTTTTTCCATTTTCCTTGCATCCTCCATCCATTCTGCATGACCTATCATGTGGTTTGATGCACCTGAGTCAACATACCATACATCATTGCTTTCTTCTACACTTGTCACAGAATTGTTCATGTGCTGCACCATAAACAAATGCTCATTTCTGTCATCACCCTGTCTACTAGAAGATGCATAATTCCCTTGTTGCAGTTTTCCATTCATGATGTCATTCTGCTTTTTATAGCAGTCTTTAGCCACATGACCCATTTTACCACAGTAGTAGTATTCAACATTATTGTTTGCATTTTGGCCTCTTTGCCATCCATCACGACCTCTTTGGCTCCCCCTGCCTCTAGAGTTACCACGTCCTCCTCCATAGGACTGGTTTTCTTGAGTTTGCTGCATATTCTGATTTCTACCACAGCCTCCTCTACCTCTGCCTCTACCTCTTCCAGCATTTGAGTAGAAGACAACTTCTTTTGAAGTTCCTCTTGAAGAAGATGCACCACCATTTCTCTGCTCCTCAGAAATTAGAAGAGCAATCAACTCCTCAAAATCAGGAAATCTTTCACGGACGGAAATGGATGTTCGAAACGGTGCACAATCCTTTCCTAGACCATTCAAGGTCACTGAGACTAAATCATCATCTTCCACTGGCGACCCAATGGAAGCAAGTGCATCTGCAATCATCTTCACCTTCATGTGGTAGTCATTGATGCTCATACTTTCTCTTTGCACATTGTGGAACTCTTGCTTGAGCTGCATTTTCCTGGCTTGCGTATTTGTGCTATACATTTTTGACAAAGTATCCCATGCCTCCTTTGGCATACTTGCATCTTGAGTATGCACAATCATAGAGTCTGAAATGCTGATAGACAGCCAGTACATAACTTTCTTGGCTCTCTCATGCCATGCTTTAAATGCCTGCATTTGCTGTTGATTGGGAACATCAGGAAGAACTGGTTCTTCTTTATTTCCTGCAACAAATTCCCAATATCATTTTCCCATAAGGAAATTCATCATTCTAAACTTCCATGCTTGGAAGTTGTTCTTGTCAAGCTTTTCAGTGACAATCTGTGAGAGAGAATCAGACGCCATTACAGAACACTGCAAAAAATTCTATCATTGCAAAGAACACAGCTTTAGCCTCACAAAGGCAAATCTGCAAAACTGACGAAAGTGGTATTTGACCACACAGTCATTTCCTAGTGACGATTTTGCATCAACAGGCAACAGGGATGATTCTGTAACTCCTAATGTCTCTGCGTACAAGAATACGATACAATTTCTACAGTAACTTTTCACCGACCTGTAGAACAATGGCTGCACAGCATAAAACTAGGCCTTTTCCAGAGTGCATGCAGAAAACTTCCACCTCCAAAACAGGCCCCAAAATGGCCTGAAATAAAAAAAACAAGGTCTCCAAGGGCTAAAGCCCTTACCCATAGCATATACTGCCCTCTTGCTTCACCGCGAAGGGCATCTCAACCTGAGACAATGCACTCCTGCACTTTTCGACTGTGCTACCTGCAGAGATCTGCTCCCAAAACAGAAAATGAAAGCAACACTGCTCCTCTTACCAGAACACCACGAGCTTGGCTTGCTTTCTTGAGCTCCTTACCACGAATAAGGCTCTGATACCATGTCACGATTGTGGGAGAGAAGGAAGGAGTCTCACTTGTAGCTTTCTTGCTTGCACAATGGGGGAATACACACAGAGGTGGAGGTTGAAAACAGTTTTCCTCTTCTTAGTTGTGTAAGCCAAAAAGAACTCTCTTACAAAGAAATAGAAGAACCCTATATATGGGTCTCAAACCAAACTCAACAAACTAAGGTGGCATACTAACTGAGCCACGAACTAGAGTAGATAAGGATAGCTGTCATCTAGCTATTATTCATGGGCGGTGTACCAACCGCGTTTGCAAACTGACAAGTCGGTGACATAAATACACAATGGTCACCCTGGCGTATCACGAGTGGAGCCCGATATCTCAACAAACAATGCCAGAACTTCTGAGCATTGGCTAGCAATATTCCCCGCCACTTTTAAGGACGCGGCATTTCAGTGGTATGAGAGACAAGCAGCATGAACTTTTGGCACATGGGACGACCTGAAGTTGGCCTTCCTCACTAAATTCAGGCGTGAAGGTTTTGAAGAGCGGATGCGAGAGGAATTTATGAATTTAAGTCAGTCCTCTGGAGAAAGAGTAGAAGCTTATGTCTCACGAATGGAATCCATCTTGAAGAGATGGAATAACCATAATCTAGATGATGGCATTCAGAAGGGGGTGTTTCTCAGAGGATTACAACCAGAAGTCTGTAAGTTTGTGGAGCTGCAAAGACTAGCCACACTGCAAGCTGCAACAGAAGGTGCAAGACTGTACGATGAAGTGGAAGCTAGATTGGCGATGAATCCAGGAAGAGGAGTCCTACCTCCTCTGATGCCAGGAATGATGTACCCACCAAATGCAGTCCCAAGCACAATCCCCTACCCCTACCAACAGATGCCCCCAGTATCACAGTACAGTGCACCAAATCCACAATGGCCACAATCAATGCCTCAAATGATGGTTCAACCACAACAACAATGGTCCCAAAAAATTCCCCCAATGCCAAATCAATAGCAACAGTGGAACCCTACCAACTGGAGCCAACAGCCAACAGTTCAAATAGGAGCTCTGAATTAGAATCAGAACAGAGACCCCTCTACACCAGCCCAACCTGTTTATGCAGTGATTACAGAGACTCCTCAAAACCCTACTGCTAGTGCCTCAGGAGGAGAAAGATTGAAGGATTATTTATCCAATTTAGTTGCAAATATAAAAAAGGGGTTGATGGATGTGATTACAGAGCAGCTACAGACACTGAAAGTGAATACTGCTAGCATATTCAACGTTGCAGGAGTAGGAAGAGATGTGATGCGGTCAAATAATTGGTGTGGTAAGTGTCATCAAGCAGGCCATTTAGCCACTGAATGTACACGAAAACCAACCATTCCTTGAGCCTTCTGTTCCTACTGTTTGCGGAAGAACCATATAGAGGATATTTGCTCTCTGAAGGAGATGCATGATAGGAGAAGGAAGGAAGAAGACACAAGATTCAACTTGCTAGAATCCAAAATGACAACACAGGATATTGGACCCAAGCCTAGAGAGTTTGGTCCTAATTTCGGTCCAAGGAGGTTTCCCTCTCAAAGTTACAGAGGAAGACAGTCAAGATTAGAAGTGGAGTGTTACAGATGCGGAGAAAAGGGACACATTTCACCAAATTGTCCAAATCCCAGAAGGTCAGTGGATTACAAGCCCTTATGCAGTCGATGTAAAGGAGAAGGCCACACTACAAAAGAATATCCAAGCCCAGCCCCAGTGAAAAATAGTGCTACTGATAATCCTGCCAAGGCCCAAGAGCCTACCTCCAATTTAGTGGAATTGGAAGTTGCTGCTATCACGCGTGCAAAGAAGAACCACCTATCCAGAAAGAAAATAATCCTCCTACCAAAACAGTGAAGTTCAATCTTCCACCGGAAGAACAGAACAAAACAGAGCCTGATAGTGCCGTACAGAGCACTACAGTGCCACAGAGAGTCACAGAGACAATTCCAGAGACAGGACCAGAGGTCCAGGAGATAGAAGAGGAGGAAGTGCCACAAGTGGCAGAAGAAGTCCCCATGATGCCCTTGTTGGAAGAAAAAAGGAAAATGAAAATGGGTGTTGCCCCATTCCCTAACTGGTTAGAGAAGCCAGTGGATCCTATTAAGGAATACGATCTGGTCAGAGATCTAGATACCTTTAAACCAAACCTCACATTCCAACAATTATTGATGTTGTCTCCCAATTGCCGAAAAAGGTTCAAAAGTACTGACAAGAAGACGTGGCTTAAGGATTGCTCCCTCAATAGCAACAAAGTCCAACAAAGCTTCAGAGCCTGTAAAAGAAGTGGATGTGGCTAACGCCTTCCTGGATCTGGGTACCCTAGAGACTGGTGTGTGGATTGAAGGTTGCTTCATTGCAAATGCACTGATTGATGGTGGTTCATCAATGAACATTATGACGAATGTGACAATGAAGGATCTAGGCCTACAAGGTGTGCAACCCACCCAATGGCTCATCAGACTAGCGGATCAGAGGAGAATCAAGCCTTTGGGCATTCTCCCATATGTGAAGACTACAGTGGCTGGAAAATATTATTGGCTAACCTATCTGGTGGTGAAGCCAAACTCTTATGGTACATCCTACCCTCTGTTACTGGGCAGACCATGGCTTTTTGAAGCCAGAGCAAGGATGGATTGGTTCAAAGGAACCTTGACCTTGGATAGAGGACCTAATAAAGTGGTGCTGAAGCTATATGGTGCTCAAAAAGGACATGGATCCACCTCCTTGGAATTATCTTCTAACTCCCCTAATGAGGCTACAGATGGAACATCAGCAGCAGATGAAGATGCTCTCAAACAGATCCTTCCCAAGAAAACAATGGCACGTTCCTTAACAATGGATACTGTAAGCCAACTCCCAAAAGATGCAAAGTCCCTGTCAATGGGTGAATACTTCGTGCCTGAACCGGGAGCGATTTTTGAAATCAATTCTGACAATGAGATAGAAGCATGGATGTACTGCTCTCCCTGTTAGATGGCCACAGCAGAGCCAGAGACAGAGGCAGAAGATGAAACAGAGAACCTGTTCTTCTCTTTCAGAGCTCCTACAGAGGCAAAGACAGAGGCAGAGACAGAAGAGGATGGAGATGATATTGAAGAAGAAGGTTATGAAAGCAAGACGGAAGAGTCTATCCCACCTGAAGAGGATACATATGAAGAAGAAGTTCCAGAAGCATCAGAAGCAGATGAGCTCATGATGTGGGACAGAATGGCGATGGTACCATTTGGTCTGGTAAATGGATTTTCTCATATGCAAAATCTTTATAAGAAATGGTTAAAGAAGACCAAACTGTCTTTCAACAGTGGCTCTTGCCGTCCTCAATCATCCTTGCCAAAGAAAGATGATCATGATGCACCATGCCAACATGCACCAGTCTCACAATTCCAACAGGCATTAGAGGGTCCCTGTTATGTGACATTCCTGGACGCGTCATCAGAAGATGAGTCTTCAAGCCAAGAGGTAACTAATCTTGAAACCAAACCTGAAACAGCTCTAATCCCATTTCAACATCTCAAGGAGCAACCTAAGTCTCCACCAAAAGAAGAAGTTGGTTCTAGTGGAACATCAGAAGAGGACACCACCCCCTTGAAGGAGTCGGATTTGTACCCAAAAGCCGTCTGTGGGACCTTCATCCGTGAAGTAGAAGGTGAAAGGCAGTTAACCTTTGTGGATGCAGATGGCACTGAACGCCATTTGAAGGTGGGTAGCAGCCTACCAGAAGAGGAGTTGTCAACCTTGTACAACTTGTTGAAAGAGAATTTGGACGTGTTTGCGTGGTCCTACAAAGACCTAAAGGGGATTGATCCCACAATATGTCAACATCATATTGACTTGGAGCGTGATGCCAAGCCAATACGGCAATGACAGAGGTGAATGAACCCGAATTATTCCACATTGGTGAAAGCAGAGCTGTTGAAGCTTCTGGAAGCCGAATTCATCTATCCAGTGGCAAATAGTGAATGGGTCTCACCCATCGTGGTTGTGCCCAAGAAGAATGGCAAGCTTCGAATATGTGTGGACTTCCGAAAGCTCAATTCGAAGACAAAGAAGGATCACTTTCCGATTCCTTTCATAGACCAACTGTTGGACACAGTGGCAGGACATGAGCTTTATTCCCTTCTGGATGGATTCAGTGGATATAACCAAGTGCAGATAGCAGAAGAAGACCAATCCAAAACAACCTTCACCACAGAATGGGGGACCTATGCTTACCGAGTGATGCCATTTGGGCTCTGCAATGCCCCTACTACTTTTCAATGAGTCATGATGGCCGCATTCCAAAATCATCTGCATGACTTTATTGAGGTATATTTGGATGATTTCTGTGTCTATAGTTTGATCCGTGAACACTGCTTTGGGAGTATGGGATTTCCCTTAACCCCGACAAATGCATCTTTGGGGTCTCTTCTGGAGTTCTGTTGGGCCACATTGTCTCTGCACAAGGGATATCAACAGACCCTACAAAGATTGAAAAGATTGCAGTTTTGACAGCACCCACCAACCTCAAACAGTTGAGGGGATTCCTAGGCCATGTGGGTTACTACAGAAGGTTCATAGCCCATTTGCAACAAAGGCAACCTCCTTGCACAAGCTTCTGAGGAAAGATGCAGAGTTTATTTGGATGGAAGAATGTGACAAAGCCTTCAACACTCTGAAGCAGTGTCTGATTGAGACACCCATTCTACAACCTCCTGATTGGATGAAGGAGTTTCATGTACACACTGATGCATCCATTGAAGGCTTAGGCGCAGTTCTCTGCCAAAAGGGCTCCTCGAAGCTGGATCAACCCATCTACTATGCAAGCCGAAAAGTCACTGATAGAGAGCGGAACTACACAGTGACAGAGCTGGAGTGCTTGGCAATGGTGTTTGCCCTAGAGAAGTTTCACCACTATCTGTTGTCTACCCACTTTAAATTTTATGTGGATCATGAGGCCATGTCCTTCCTGATGAACAAAGCAGACGTGAAAGGACAAATGATGAGATGGCTCATTCTATTCCAGGAGTTCGACTTTGAGGTAATTACTAAGCTTGGTCGTTCCCATGTTCTAGCTGATCATCTGTCGCGTATCCCGCAGACTGCAGACGAGGAGCAGGATGATCCAGACCTCCTTGATGCTTCCCTATTCCTGGTAGAAACTGTAACCCCTTGGTATACAGACATCGCCAATTTCCTGGCAACCCAACAGTACCCTCCTAGTATTTCTAGTCGGGAAAGGAAGAAGCTTCTGTTAGAATTAGCCCCCTAGACCCTGTTAGGCGGTGCATTGTACAAGAAAGGCAAAGATGAAGTGCTCAAAAGATGTGTTGCAGGAGATGAGATTGGGATTGTTCTGAAGGCTTGCCATGATGAGCCATGTGGAGGCCAGTTTGCAGGAGAAGCTACACCTAGGAAAGCTCTGCTAGCAGGTTACTAGTGGCCGACCATCCACAAGGATGCTTATGATTACTGCAAGAGATGTGATGCTTGTCAGTGAATGGGGAAACCCACCAAAACAAGTGCCATGCCACTGCAACCTATCCTTCCTTTGAAGCCATTCGAGAAGTGGGGCATCGACTTCGTAGGCCTGATCGATCCTCCCACCAGACGGAAACAGAACAGATACATCTTGGTATGTACAGATTATGTCACAAAATGGTGTGAAGCTAAAGCCCTAAAGCGGGATTATGGTAACAGTGTGGCCCTGTTCATGTACGAGAATATCATCACCCATTTTGGTAGTCCCCTAGAGCTGGTAAGTGACAGAGGCACTCATTTCATTAATAAAGTCATGGAAGAGTTGACAGAGCTGTATAAGATCCGCCATCGCAAGTCCACTCCTTATTACCCCAGAGCCAACAGCCAAGTTGAAGTCACCAATCGCATCCTCTGCTCGATTCTAACAAGAACAATTGCCGCCCATCGTCGTGATTGGGATGATTGACTTACAGAGGCCCTCTGGGCGTATAGAACCTCCCATAAAGCAGCAACAGGACAGACACCCTTCCAGCTGGTGTATGGTACAGAAGATGTTTTCCCTGTTGAACTGGAATTGCCCTCTTTGCAAGTGGCTATCAAAGAGCGTTTGGGGGACGATGATTCACTGCAATGGCGTCTCCTGCACTTGGAATGTTTGGACAAAACTCGTAGGATGGCTCTACAGTACATGGAAGCCATGCAAGCTCGACGTAAGGCTTACCATGACAGCTTCATCAAGCACAAGGAGTTCAAAGATGGTGATTTGGTTCTAGCCTATGATTCACAATTTGGCAAGTTTCGTGGCAAGCTCCAACAGCGGTGGATGGGCCCATATAAGGTACTTGCTGTCAACCCTAATGGCTCTGTCCAAGTGCAGACCGTTGATGCCTCTGATGATCCCTTCCTGATCAATGGATATCGCCTAAAGAAGTACTTCCCTCCTTGGGGATCTTGACAATCACGGTCACCTGATCCTTTCCCTCGTTGGCATGGCACTGTCACTCTTATGATGCTCCTTCTGATAGCCGTTTATCAGCCACTCCTAATGAGGTGGACGTAACCCTCTGTCCCCTCAGCCCCACCTTCAAGTCTTGATCTCTTATCCTCTATTTTTCACCAGCGACAGTGGCGAGGTGGGTTCTGACAAATGGTATTTCCACTATTCCCTTGCTTAATTTGAAAGGAAAAAATATATATCGGTCATGGGAGAAAAGGACTTCGGTCCCTGTCATGCCGACCTATTCTTCGAGAAAAGGTGGACATACCCTCGGGACTAGGAGAAAAAAGAAAAGAAAAGCAACAACAAAACAAGAAAAAGAAAAAAAACAACAAGAAAAAAAAACAAGAAAAACAAAACTGTTATGGGAGAAAAGGAAGCAATTCCTTGTCATAGCAGGCCTCGTTCCAAGAAAAGGTGTTTAACACCCTTGGGCGGGAAGCTGGCTGTGGAAAAGGTGGCAACACCCAGCAGTCCAGAAAGTGGATTCATCAGTTGACATCCCCAGGATCCAGTTTCGAAGCTGCCTCCCTTGGTACGCTGTGTCCTGTGCCTTTTTGCAGAGCGTTTGACCGGATGGGGAAGTGAGTATGGTTGCCCTCTGTAACTATCAACAGAGAGCGAGACAGAGGGTGGGGCGAGTGACCAGTCTTTCCCTTCAAATCAAATGAGAAGTGTGAATGCAGTGTTGCATGCACGGGACGGGTCTCTCAATGCACAAAGCACGATCTGTTTCTGTGCACTGCACTATAAGGCTCCCTAGCCTTCCTTCTTGCACCGTATGCCAGCACAGGGTGGGATGCACAGTTGCACCATCAAATGCGCACAAGGCATACAACCTTTGCAAAGTGACCGTGATGATTACATCAATGGGTTTCAGGACATGGTTGCCCTCTGTATCTTTTGGCAGAGCGTGAGACAGAGGGTGGGCTGAGTGTGACTGGTGTTTCCTCGATCACTCATTGAGAGGCGAGATTTGAGGGACATTATGACACTTGGAGTCAGGTATGTTCCCGTTTCCCTATGCACCCACGGGGTGGGTCTCTACCGTCATCATAGGACACGTCACCCTGTTCTGTACACTGCACTGTAAGGCTCCCTTGCCTTCCTCCTTGCACCTATGCCAGACGGGTTGGACGCACTAATGCACCATCAACTGTGCACCCTGGCATACTTCCTCTGCACCATCCCCCTTGTCAATTCCTAAACCGGAGTGTGAGACATGGGTTTCAATCATTATTCCTCGAGTGATATTAGTAATGGGGCGAGTGACTGTTCTCTCATCCCATCTGAGTGCTGTAAGCTGAGTGACTCTCCTTCGTCAACGACATCGACTCGACGCGATTCCTTCAACCAGCTACCTCCCTGGGTGCTGCCGCGTGGTCCTTGCCATGAAGGACGTGTGCTGGAGAGAACCTTGGTACCTCCTGCAGCACCCGACAACGACACAAGACATGCCATCGACAATCAACCTTGATTCTCGACAACATGGGCCAAGTTTTTCTAACCATACACCTTGTTTTGTCAGTGACGTTCATGTTTTAAGTGTGGGGACATTAGCAGTTGGTCTGTTGAGTGGTCCTAGGTCCCTATTGCTCGGTCAACCCTATCCGTTAAGGTTTTAAGTATGGGGACGCGTCCCTGCACGTCTACATTGCATACCCCTCTGCATATGCATCAACCTGCTAATGCCTCTATGCCATGACTTGCCTTTACCCTGCTGGGGTCCCTTCCCAACCCACCCTTTCATTTTTCACCCACCCTCGGGGCTATTCCCTTGCAGTTTTCCTTCATTCCCTGATTTTGCTGTCCTGCTATATGCACGTACCCTACGTTCACCGAAATCCACATCCAACCTTATAGCCCTATTCATCCCTTTGAACTGACCATTTTTCCTTTTTACCAACCCCTGTTCCGGTGCAAGGTTCTCGAGTTATTAATTTTTAAGCATTTTGCACACATTAGCCGGTTTTCCATATGAACGCGACTTGCTTACTTCGGACCGGTGGTTTGACATCATAGCCCTGACAATCACTTTCCCCTGACATTTTTTGTTTTTACTTTGTGTCCTTCCGATGCACAGTTTGTCCAATATTAATTTTTGCGGTTTCTCGAGACCTTTTTATGTGTCTTTTTGACATTTTTCCATGTGAACCTACCCTATTTGCATCAGAATTCCAATTTGATTTGACAGCCATGTCCACCGCGCCTTCCCCCACCTTTTTCCTTTTTCCTCCACCGTCTTTCGACTTCTGGATTTTTAATTATTAAATTTTAAATGTGTTTTCGGGTGTATTTTTGGTGTTTTTTGCCTGTGAACCCCTCCTACTTCCGCCAGAACTGCGTTCTAACATGACAACCCTGTGCCACCCCTTCTTGCAGACATTTTTCCTTTTTACTGCATGTCATTCCGGCAAGCGGTTCGTCCAATATTAATTTCTGATTCCATTTTCGAGTCTATTTTTTGGGTTTTTCCCATGTGAACGTGTCTTATCTCAGTCGGAACCATGTTTTGATGTGATAGGCTTGTCGGGCACGTGCTTTTGCACATTTTTCCTTCTTCCTGCACCTCATTCCGATGCACGGATCTTTCAATATTAAATTTTATTTGCGTTTTCGGGGCCGTTTTTCGTGTTTTTGCATGTCAACGCCCTGTCTTCCCCCCGAAATCCCCATTGCCCATTTCCCCTATCTTCCCCCTGCCATCCTGCACAATTTTTGTTTTTACGGCATTTCGTTTCGATGCCTCGATTGGGAGATATTAATTTTTTCTTTGTTTTTACGTGTTTCGCGTGACTCGTCCCGCGCGTGAATGTGCTCGTTTTCGATTTCACGCGTTTCCACACGCCGCAGTCGCGTCTGCGTGCCCCGTACTGACATCCCAGCGCCATTTCGATCCCGTCACGAAATTTTTTTTTACCCAGCCCCGCGCACGCGCGCGGGATGGGGGCATGCCTTTCTCTTATGGGAGGTTCCCACTCCCCACGGGCACCCTCCTCCCCCGGGCACCCTCCCCTATCCCCCCCACCCCCCACGGGCACCCTCCCCCCATGGGCACCCTGCCCTATTATCCCCCACCCCCCCTTTCTCTCTCCCTGACACCCTTCCCCCCAACCACCTCCCTCCCCCTCTCCCCCCTACGTCCCCTCCTCTTCTCCATCTCCATCTCCATCTTCCTCTTCCTCATCCTCATCTTCCTCCCTCCTCCTCCTCTTCTTCTCCCTCCCTCCTCTTCCCCCGCCTGGTGCCTGGCCGCCTCAGCCCATTGCCTCCCCTTGCTCAGCCGCCTGCAACACCGCCATCGCTCTGGGCGCCCCCTCCCTCTTCTCCCCTCAGCGGCCCCCCGTCCCGGACGCTGTCGCCCAGCCCCGCCGCCTTCCACCGCCCCCACCTGCCGAGTGCCGTGCTGCCGAGCGCCTGGTCCCCTGCAGCCGCCGCTTGCCCAGAGCGTCCGTCGCCTCCTGCCTTCGTCACCAGCCCACAGCTCCTGGCCACCTGGCGCTCCTGTCGCCTCCCTCCCCGGCCCTCCTAGCTGGGCCTCCTTCACGCCCGCCTACCACGCCCCCCACCCTCTTCGCCTTCCTCCACGGGCGCCACACACCTTACCCCCCACAAGCCCCTGTTCCCCCCACAGGCCCCCCAACCCCCCACAAGCCCCTGTTCCCCCCCAGGCCCACCAACCCACACCCAACCCCCCACAAGCCCCTGGTCCCCCCCTAGGCCCACCAACCCACATCAAACCCCCCACAAGCCCCTGTTCTCCCCCACTACCCACCTAATCCCACCCAACCCCTCCAAGCCCCCCATCCCACCCAAACCAACCTTCTCCCTCCAAGCCCCCATTCCCACTACCCACCCAATCCCACCCCATCCCTCCACAGGCCCCCGTTCCCCCCTTTTTACCCTCTTACGCCGTGTACCACCCCGTCGCGACCTCCAAACCGAACACACGACGAAGCAGGCAGAACCCCGCCGAAACCCACAGAAACTCGCAGCAACCTGCAGAACCCTTCTCAGCTCCCTGTCCCACACGAGGTATGTGTGCGTGTGTGGTTGTTCGCGTGGTTGTTCGTGTTCGTGTGGGGGGAGTCCGTTAGCGGCTGTTCACGCGCGGCAACGCGCGTTAGCTTGTCTGTGCGGTGGTGTGCACCAGCCGGCTATTCACACGCAGCTGACACGTAGTCCATTCTTGGGTATATTCCGGAATTTTTAATTTCCAAAACCCGAAAAGCCTTAACAATACCTTTAAAAATTACAAAATTCATTAAAAATCAATTAAAATTCAAAAAAATTACAGAAAAATCTTTAAAAATTCCCAACACTTCTACAGTAAATTGAAATATTTTTCTAAATTAAAAATATCATAAAAAATTTTCAAAAAATTTTAAAATAAAAATTCTTTTAAAAATACACACAAAATGAGTAAAAATTCATTAAAATTGGTAAAATACCAATTTAATTGCAAAAAAAATCTTGAAAATTTCATCAACTTCTTTGCTTATTTTTGGAATATTTCCTAAGTTAAAAATGATGTGCTATTTTATTCCATTATTATTTTATGGCAAAAATGCTTCATTAAATGCCTAAATTCATGAAAAATCCTCTTTAATTCCAAACTCAAGCTGAAAAATCTGGAAAAATCCAGATACCTTGTTTCTTTTTGGATTGCTGACCTACATTTTGGGGATTGAGAAGTGTGCATTCATTGCATACACATATACCCGCTTTCAGGTATTTTTCCTTTTATATTTTTTATTTTTTTCGCTACCCCAAAATTCATGCTTAATTTTTAACATGAATCCTAAACACCACCATGGCACGCGCACTCGCGGCAAACATGCCTTTTTCTAATTAAAATCAACTCGCCATTCACTTAGCACGCGCTACGTGCGCTTAAGAGGCACCTTTATATTTTTAATAACAATGAACCAGCTGTCACAAGAGCACGCGCTGGCAAAAAAGCGCTCCACATCACCTTAATTTTTAATAAATGAATTTGCATTTAGAGACCTCAGTCTGGGTATTGAAGTCCGGGATTCGGATTAATGCACCACTCCAACCTAATAATTTGTAATTAAAATTTTAAGAAGGAACCACCATTTTCTTGTTAAGGTTTATCACTTAATTAAAAATTCACCCATTTCTTAATAATTCATAAAATGAACCTTTCATTAAATTAATTTCCCCTCATTGCACTTATTTCCCCTTTTTAATGAACTCGCTTCGTGGGATGGATATGCGAAGTCTTCGAAGTTGTCTCCATGGTCAAACCTGATTATCAAAGTTGTGGTCATGATATGTGTGGGTTGTTGTTATGTTTTGGTTCAGTTTCTTTGTTACAGTTAAGGGTACGGTGTATAGTTTTTTTCCTTTATTGCCTGATATGGGGATTTGGGTGTTTGCATGTTGCATAGCATGAAGCTTTCGGTCGTATATGTGTAGAGGTCATGTCGAATTTTTTCTAGGCTGTGGTTTGCTTGGGGATAGTTGGTCGAGTCGCGTTTTATCACCTTGGTTGATATCTTATCCTTGGTTTTCGTCTATTGCTTTGCAGGCATTCTCTTTGTTTGTCTGTGTTTGTGGTGTGTGTGTAACCATCTGAATGGCGCCCTCTCATACTCCTCCCCCGATCCAGTATGTTCCTTTGGCTTTACATGATTATTCTTTGTTACTGGATTCGGACGTTGTCGCTAAAGTGGGCTTGTCCAAGTTCGTGAGCCTTTCTTTTCCACTGGTTCCAGATGATCCTACCATTTGTGACGAGTTTTTAACCTCTTATAGTACGAGGTCTGGTCCAGTCCGTGGCACTACTGTTCTTCTGACACCGAAGAGTCTAGGCAAGGCTCTTGGTCTGCCATATCGTGGGGAGTCTGTCCCTACTGCCAGATAGTTGTTCACCAATGACGATATTTTGAAGCTATTGCAGAAGCAGACTCAAGATGTTCTTGATCCGAAGAAGGTCATTACCACTTCAGGAGTCAGTGTCTCCATGATTTCCAATCCCATATGGAAATAGCTATGCCAATTCCTTCAGGACAGGTTCATGCCTGCAAAATCTCCATCTCATTATCTTTCTAAGGAGTTGTTTACAGCTTCACGAATGATTTTGAAAGGCATAACTATTGATTGGAGTACCTACCTCCTCTCCAAGATGGATCACCACTTTATCCGAGCTACTCGAGGCAATGTGACTAATATTACATTTGGGTCCTTCCTCTATGTCTTCTTGCTACATGCTGCCCCTGCAAAGGAAGTTCCTTTACCTCCAACTGATCCTCCAGAAGTTCCTCCTCCGCCTCACACTACAAGATATAGACCTTATAGCGACGTTTAAAGCGACGAAAATACAAACAACAAAATTTGCCCCCGTCGTCGCAAAAAGCGTCGTTATTGACGACTCCATAGAATCGTCGCTATAACCGTCGCTATATGCGTCGCATATAACGACACATATAGCGACGCATATAGCGACGGTTACAGAGAATTTGCGGCGCTAATAGCGACGGCAATAGCGACGCGTGCAGTAAATTTGCAACGCAAATAGCGACAGTAACAGAGGAAAAAAAAAATTGTGGCAGGGCAGCTTATAGCGACGGTTACAAAGAATTTGCGACGCTGATAGCGACGGCAATAGCGACGCGTGCAGTAAATTTGCAACGCAAATAGCGACAGTAACAGAGAAAAAAAAAATTTGTGGCAGGGCAGCAAGCTGCCCTGCCACATATAGCACTGTGTGTTGTATGAGAGCCATACAAAATAGTTTCTGCACTGCTTCATACAAAGCGTTTGCAAACAAAAAGAATGTATACTGAAATCATAAAACTGATGGATGAAATAAATACATGATATCGCATAAAATGCGATTGGTACAATCATAAAACAATATCACTAATACATAGAAAATGTCTACATAGATCGGGCGACTAAAAACTAAAGGTATGTGAGCTCTAAGGATCCAAGGGCGAGCTACAAATTGTCGTCCCCCGAAAGCTCTTCCCGCTGTAAAGGAGCATCAAACGGATTCTGCAGAAAAAGAAACAACATATCAATCCACCATACAATAATGCATTCAAATATCTCATGGTAACTACGGACAAGAAAGATGAGTGACTTACTGGGCCGCCGCGTCTATACAATCGGTCGATCAATGATCTGAGACCGTGCCTCTCCGCATATCGAGTCTCAAGGCCTTGCGGATAGCGATTTGTAATGGAGTGCTGCAAAGAAAACAAAATGCTAACTGTTAGAAACATGATTGTCAGTACAAAGAATATCTCAAAAAAACAAATAAGCAAAACAAAAGAGAATCTTACAAAGTCCTCCAAATATGTCCTGTGGCCGCCACTCCCAAGATGATGTACCGATCCGTCCTCGATTCGTGCCCTCGTCGCCTCCCGCTGCTGACTCCAACGTCCTGGCGAATTTGTAGCCTCCTCCCTCAGTCGGTGCCAGTCGTCTGCATCTAACCACTCGGGCTTTGGAGCCCCACTCTTGATTGCCTTGCGTGCGTTGGATCGTCTATGTGACATGTATGCACGCATGCAATCCATCATCCAGCCCGTAGAGAATCTATCCACTACGGCTGGCACCGGGAACTCCTCGTGCAAGGATGCTACTATGTACTCCTTGCTCCCCTCCGGTATGTTCCTCCAATGATCCAGGATGTTGTGCCGAAAAACTTGTTGGCACAACTCCCTCATGCGAGCCATCACCCTCCTCCCCTCATCATTCATGATGATGGCTCCTGACCTGCCATCCACTAGGTATCCATAATCCCTAGGAGTGTGCCTTGTATGGGCCCTCTTCCATCTCCGTCCACGCTCCTGGGCATATCCAGGAGACCCCTGAACATCCGGTGTACCGACGGGGGTACCCTCTCCCGGAGTGCCACACAAAGGGGTGCCACCAGAGGGTGTGCCACCAAAAGGAGTGCCACCAGAGGGGGTGCCACCAAAAGGCGTGACATCTGCCGACGGCTGCGCAAAAGCCGGAGTAATTGGAGTGGACGTCCCCACAGGTGTGACAAATCCTGGAGGTGACCGAGCTCCAGCTGAATGACGAGACGGAGACACCGCGTCCGTGTCTCCACAGCAGCACCCCCCTGATCCTCCTACAGTCGCAGTCCCTCCCTCTGGCCCAAGTCGCGAGCGTCGAGATCGTCTACTCGAAGCTGAAGCATCTGATCACACCGAAGCTGATCTAGCAGAGCGCCTTGACAAAGAACGAGACAACTCCTGATCTGCTATCTCTCTGAATCTCACGAGCTGATCTGGAGACATACGTGCCATCATCTCCTGAAACTCCTCATCGCTCATCCCTCGACTCATCCTGAAAATGTCGATACCTGCACAGATAAAAAATAATGTTAGAATAATCAATTTAAACTATACAAAGCACATTAATAAAATCATTTTTGAAAAATCCCTCTTAAAATGCATATATTATCTACCTTTATGGAAGATCTAAACAACGAATTGAGTAATACAATTCTCCAAGAATGAAGTATTCTATGGTCCCATGTTAATCTCCTGACACAACTCTGCATACACTGGAAGGTCGATAGACATGTCACCACAAAACAACGAGTCTGTCTCGTTCTCAAAAAATTCTACGACTTCTGTATTTCCATCATTGTTAGCCGATGCAGGCTCCAAGCTTGCGGTGGCCTCCACCCCTTGTAATTTCGATCCCACTATTTGCATATTTTCTTCATCTATGCCTGGAACATCGCTTTGATCGTATACTCTCGCACCTCGAGGAGTTGAAGGTATAACATACCACCATCGAGGTTGTCGGGGATTTGGATAGAAGATTACCTGTTCACAAACACTTACAAACCGTCTTCAAACCATTGTGACATAAACCATGTCGTATTACAATTCTTCATCTATGCCTAGTTGCACCTGTTTACAATGGGCCGGCAACACAAAGGTGTCGCGCAAATCCATCCATTTTTTTTCGGAATCTATTTCGAGAAATCCAGATGGACCTCGTCGAACTGTTGCGCCAGCTCCTCCAAGTACCACTTTGAACCACTGCACGTCGAATCTTATCATGGAGAAGCTACGGTAATCCACCGTAATAATACTTTGCAAATTTCCAAAATACTCCATCTCATCCACAACCGTGTTCGGATCCGTTGCTCGTCGCCGGCTCTCTTGCTCAAACCTTGCCATGACACCACAGTCCATTGTGGAGCGCATTTTGTCAATACGCTCCACCCGAAAATGCCGTCCGCGCGACCACGCTGCACTATATATTTTGTACTGCACATTGAAACACTCAAATTAGATGTAGCAAGCAAATTTAGATACGACACATTCTAAAACCCTCATTACCTTTGGACTACATCCCCTCGAGAACTCCCACTTCTCCATTGAGACCTCTGTCCCTTCACTAGATGCTGCGGTCAAGGCTCCATGCAACCATCGTGTTGACATAAACCGCGGCATCTCCTCCATGCCTTCGGGATATCGAATTGGTCGGTGACGCGTACTGCGTCGGAATTCAGCTCGTGCTTCCTCTCGATCTTTCCTTGCAATCTGGTACTTGGCGAGCCACGTCTCCATGGAGGCATGGTGCAACATACAAAAGCGATTCACCTTCTCTTCCATTGAGGCATCCATTCTTTTTTCTACCCCATTTCCAACCACCACATCTCCAGTCAGCCTGTCATCGTCCTTCAGCGTCCATAGCATTTCATTGTCTGGTTCCACCGTTGGTAGCCATTGTGAGATATGCACTAACGCCTCTGACACCAACCAACCTTCCGCCATGCTACCTTCCGGACGAGCTCGTTGTCGCACAAAGCCTTTCAGGGTTTTCATGAAGCGCTTCAGGAAGAACATCCATCGCGTATGGACAGGTCCAGCAATCTCCACTTCATCCACAAGATGCACAAGAAGGTGAACTTGTATCGTGAGCATGCTAGTGGGCAGGTATTTCTCAAAGAGACAGACCGTCTCAACTGCTCCCCGCCTTGCGGATTCAATAGAGGATGTCTTAATCTCTTTCTGTGAGATCCATTGCACCAAAGTCGACAGTTTGTAAATGGCCCCGCGAATTTCTGGAGTTAGGCATCCCGTGATCGCGATCGGTAGGACAAACTGTCACAAATGAGAAAGCATTAAGAATAATGGTCACTTTTCAAATTTCAAAATGTCCACGCTAATTAAAATCCATTCTGTTCACAAACCTGACATATCTTATGCCAATCATGGGATTTTAGCCCAAAAATCTGGTCATCTTTAGAAAATGCGGACCTGAGAGAACGCATCATACCCATTGGAGTGCGGATAGACTTGATTACTTGCTTCACAATGCGCTCTTCTTTGGTAGACAAAACCCAGGGAGCGCGAGGAAGCTGCACTCCCCCTTCAGCACTCGACTGTGGCCAAAGCGCCTCCATCTTACCTACCTCCTTTAAATCCATTCGTGACCCTATAGTGTCCCTCTTTCCTGTGATGTGGTCCCATAGCAAGCTGCCCACATTTTTGAAAATATGCATGGGATCCAACAAGTGGTTGACCTGTAAGTGGGTCCAATATGGCAACTCGTAGAAAATTGAGAACCGCCGCATTCCATTTGGATGTGAATCCGGGTTTACCATTTTCAGCTCGTACCAGCTTGCAGCATTCATACGTGCTGGAGGTTGTCCAAGAAAACCTTCCCTGAGTTCATGATCCTCCGGCAAAAAAGCGGCGTGTCCTTGATATACCATCTTCTTCATGGTTCGTGACCTTCGGGAGTCTAACTGTGGCCCACACAATGGACATGCATGATAACCTGAGGTAACGAGACCTGCAAGGCGATCCACGACCTAGTGAATACTTGATTGAATGAAATAAAATATAGATATTACCGGCGAGAACAAAGGTCTGCTCACCTGAGCACTCTCCCAATCCCGAAAAGTCATGCATCGTCCACATGAGAATGGCTCGAATGTTGGCTGACCGCCGACCATCGCGCCTGCTCATATCTTGCACCGTGACTCCCTCCTCCCACAAAATCTTAAGCTCATCGACTAATGGACGAAGATACACGTCCATATTTTTTACTTTGTAGTGGCCCGAGACGAGCAAGCTAAGGATGCGATGTCCTTTCTTCGTAGAAAGCCATGGAGGAATGTTGTAGTTGACAAGCACTATAGGCCACACACTGTAAGAAGTCGAGCGCAGACCGAATGGGTTCACACCATCCATGGCGAGACCGAGCCGAAGATTCCTTGGCTCTCGCGCAAAGCTTGGGAAGGTAGAGTCAATGTGGCTCCATGCATGCGAATCTGCTGATATTCGTTGCACTCCATCCGTGGACCTATTCTGCACATGCCACATTGTCAAGCTTGCCATGGCAAACGTGCGAAACATGTGGTTTATGTGGGGGATGAGCGGAAAGTGTCTGAGGACTTTTTGAGGGATGGTCTGCCCTTGCAAGTCCTGTCGATACCTGTGAGTACCACACTTTGGGCATGTCTCCATAGTCTCGTATTCATCTCGAAACAATATGCAGTCGTTGATACATGCATGGATGTTATTGTAGTCCATGCCAAGCTTCCGTAAAACATATCGCGCATCATCACGAGACTCAGGCATGGTGTTTGCAGGTGGCAATATATGATATTTCAATAACCTGAAAAAATCATAAAACACCTTGAAAAATCTATCCATGTTTGCAATAATACTGTTTTTAAAAAAAAACAATGAAGTTTGTGTGCAAGGTACCTGAATAACTCAGTCACACTCGTATCGCTCCAACCGTATTTTGCTTGCACACTTAAGAGTGCAAGCAATGTCTTCAACCGAGATACTCGGCACCCATCATATAATGGTATGGATGCTTCCTCTCTAAGCGGATCAGATGTCTCAACATCCATGGGAATCAATGCATCGATCATTGCCTCCATCTCAGGCTCCAAGATTGTAGGCAAGTCGGGAAGGTTGTCGTCTCCTCTGGCATTGACGGTATAGATGGGCCTTGCGAGTGGTCGATTGGCTCCTGCAATCCATCCATCACACGTACACGAACTCTTCTAATTGGCCGCAAAGGGTGCACTCCCCCTTGGGTCGAGACATCACCCCCCTGGATACAAAATTTACCAACAAGACCCAATCTTATTGTGTATGGTTTTCAATTATCTTGAGAGTACAATGCATGAAAAATGCTAACTTCAAATTACCGTTTGCTGAAAGTCTGCAATTGCCTGATCAATGATCTCATATTGAAACTCGCCAAATCGTCGTACGTGTTCTATAGACAATCGGCGTTTTCGTCTAATTGCCAACTTGCATTGAGAGCAAGGACATGGGACACGCTGATTAAGATACGACTCGCGGTCTTGAACAATAGGACCTTCTTCGTTTGCCATCTTATCTACATTACAGCAAACAAGGCTTAAATGGATAGCTTTATGGAGATGTACGTCAAGTTGCAAGTTGACCATAAACCTTGCATTGTATATAGTAGTCGAGAGATTTTCCGATGTTATATCTCGGCCTTGTATCATGCTCAACGATTTGTTTGTCCCGGTAGATAATTTTTTGTTATATCTCGGCTTTGAGTATAAGTAATCCATTTTAAAATTAATGCGCGCCATCTATGAAATTTTATAACTATAGTAATAAAATTTATTTCAATCAATTCTACTCATAGTCATAAGACCTGAGAGAAATTATCCTATACTCAATTTAAGGGTTTCTTCTTCTATAACAATAATTTTGGGTTCATTTTGATGAAGTACGTGGCCGTATGCAAAGCACATTGCATACCATTATCAATACGTATATTATCTTAAATTTCCTTCCCTTCCCTCTCCCTCTCTTTCTCTTTCTCTCCCTCTCTTCCTCTCTTTCTCTCACCCTCTCCCTCTCCCTCTCGTTATCTTTCTCTCCCTCTCTCATTTCCTCCCTCCCCCTCCCTCTCCCTCTCCCTCCCTCTTTCTCCCTCTCCCTCTCCCTCTCCCTCTCCCTCGCTCCCTCTCCCTCCCCCTCCCTCTTTCTCTCCCTCTCTCATTTCCTTCCCCTCCCCCTCCCTCTCCCTCTTCCTCTCCCTCTCCCTCTCTTTCTCTTTTTCTCCCTCTCCCTCTCTATCTCTCTTTCTCTCTCATTTCCTAAACAAGCAAAAAATAAAGTGATTTAAACATCCTCCAAGCAAAAGGGAGAGGGAGAGATACAATGCACTCTCCCTCTCTTTCTCTTTCTATCCCTCTCTCATTTCCTTCCCCTTCCTCTCCCTCTCACTCTCTTTCTCTCTCATTTCCTCTCCTAAACAAGCAAAAAATAAAGTGATTCAAACATTAAACAAGCAAAAAGGAGAGGGAGGGAGAGAGAGAATGCACTCTCCCTCCTTCTCCCTCTCTTTCTCTTTCTCTCCCTCTCCTATTTCCTCCCCCTCCCTCTCCCTCTCCCTCTATTTCTCTTTCTCTTTCTTTCCCTCTCCCTCTCCCTCTCCCTCTCCCTCTCTTTCTCTCTTACTCTCTCGTTTCCTCTCCTAAACAAGCAAAGAAGAAAGTAATTTAAACATTAAACAAGCAAAAGGGAGAGAGAGAGAGAATGCACTCTCCCTCTCTTTCTCTTTCTCTCCCTCTCTTTCTCTCCCTCTCTCTCCCTCTCCCTCTCCTTCTCTTTCATTTCCTCTCCTAAACAAACAAAAGAGAACGATTTAAACCTTCAACAAGTAAAAGAAAGAGAGAGGGAGACTCACCAATGAGATATGGCGAGCGTGGGCGGCTTCTCTTTGCAACGAGGGCTCCTCCTCTCCTTCACGAACAACGACGGTGGCGGTGACGGCGGCGGCGGCGGCGGCGGCAAGTCTCTTCCTCCTCTTCTCTCACAAAGCCTTGGCTCTCTCCCTCGCTCTCTCCCTCGCTCTCGCTCTCAAAAGGCGAAGAAAACAAAATGAAAACGGCGCTCTGGTTTCGGCCGCGCTTTTTTTCCCTGCGGCGTCACAATTGGCGTCGTTATATGCGTCGCTATTTGCGTCGCATTTGCGACGCATATAGCGACGCCAATTGCGACGCCTATAGCGACGCCGATATCCGCCGTCGCTATTGCCCCATTCCCTTGTAGTGTCATAATGAAGATGATGATGTGATAATTGAGGATGATGGTTCTCCTCCTCCCCTTGTCATTCACAGAAAACGCCTCAAGAGGGTGGCTGAGTTAGTGCCTATTCCTCCAGTTCCAGTGACAATTCTTGCCCAGTCTTGCAGCAGCTTGCCTGCTTTCCTTCAGATGCCAAATATTTTCAGAGACCATAGAGATGGGATGCTCGAACTTACTATTCCTTCTGTTCACCTCCTAGTAACAGGAGATGCTATTCCGTTCCTGTGCAAGGATATCCAGAGTTCTATTGAACTTTCGATACTGCCTGTATCTAGCAATTATATTCTTCATTTTATGATGAAGTTCAATAGTCTAAGGAGGAATTGAATAAGACCAATACTGAGTTAGCCTTTTCTCAGGAGAAATTCTCTGACCTTTGTATGCAAATGGAGCAGCATACTAAGCTCATGGATACTCAGAAAGATGAAATCTCTAAGTTGAAAGCTGAGTTGGTAGAAGCTAGGTCTCACATGGTTGCTGTAACAGAGGAGAGGGATAAGTTACAGAAGAAGAGCCAAGAGATAAAGGAGGTGATAGTTGCCCAAGCAAAGAAGTTTAAATCCACCACAGCTATCTTAGACCAGAGCAATGCTCAAATCCAGCAACTCAAAGTTCAGTTGGCTCAGTCTCGGTCTAATACACAGAGTCCTGTGCAATCAGTATCTCTTTTATCCCCTGCAGACTTGGCAGCTCTTCAAAGACATGCTACATTATGTTCCTTATTTCAGGCCAAGGTGGAAAGATTGCAATCTTGCATGGATTTATTATGGTCTTCTTTTGAGCAGTATCAAGAATATGTTCCACCAGATCATTCCTTTTTTGTTCATTATCAACAATAGAAGTTGGCCTTCTATATAAAACTTTCCACGATGGATTTACCTATTCCAGAGGATGGATGGAGTGGGGCCTAGTCATCAGATTTGCTGATAGAAGTAGTGAGGATGGTTTTTGAAGACTCTGTCACTCCAGATATGATGCTTCTGTCCTATATGTATTTGAGGGTTGATTTACTGATTCCAAATGATGAAGATCTGGCTTGGTATGTCGGAGATGTGGTATTGCAAGCTTCTTTGTATGTCTGACATTTGGAGTTGAGGTTTGATGAGATATTCTAGGGATATTCTTCAAAGGTGGCTGAGTGTCCTGAGTTTTCATGGCACACTATGGTTGATGCTGTCATTTTGAATCACCGTCAGGTCAAAGCTTCATTCTTCATTTTATGATTTTACCTATTCATTGCTTCATCCTCTTTCATTAGTCTCTCTTCCGTATCCTAACACTTCTATTCCTAATCCTCCTTAGTTGGTTAGTAGGTATCCAGGTTTTAATCAGAAGATTCTTCGAAGAAGAGGCTGGAGTTCAAATGATTCCCTTACTGGACCTCAAATCAATTGGCCATTGATCCCAGGAGAATGGATAAGTGCTAGTCAGGCTTATCAGAATTATCTGCATTTTGCTCAGCAATATTCTTAGTCTACAGATCCTTCTGTGCGCTTAACTGCTCATTTTAGTTGGTACCTGGCGTATATGCATAGGCATTCTCATAATGATTCCAAACCTATTCCAAAGTTGTGCATGAATGTCAATGTGAGCATTGATTCCTAGCAATTGGATATCTTGTACTTTCATGCCCTCTGTTTGCCTAGCAGATACCTTGTCTTATTGGAAAGGATGTGCTGCCTTCAATTCTTTCAGAATCCTCCCAAGACATTTGTAGATGAATCCTTATCCATGGATCGTTTTCGAAATCACCAAGCTTTTAAAAGGGATCATCTTCATTGATACCTTCGCCATGTATTGTGGATGATTTTTAATGATAAATCTCTCATTTTGGAGGAGTCATTCAGATGGTTATGTTGTGTGTAGTGTTTGTGTTGTGGGTTAATTTATGTGATAAGATCGTGGTGGTTGCCTATTCGATTTGCTTTCTTGTGAGCTACATTTTTGGAGAATTGCGGTGATGGTGTTGCTGGTTGGATAGTTGAAGATGCTGATGCAAAAGAAGAAACCTCTTATATCCTTTACAAGTTTGTTGTGATTTCCAGTTTGATAAGAAGTATTAATGTATAAAGGGTTTTCCTTTCGTTGTATTCTTTATATCAGATACAGTTTATAAGTTGGGATCGTGGTTGGATGGACTGTTTTTGAAGATTTATTGAAGATCAAAGTTGAGCTTTTGAATGAACTTGTATTCCCTTTTTCCTGGGTCGCAAGGACGCTTCCTTATTAAGTGTGGGGATGTGTTGAGTGTTGAAATGACCTATTTTTTGGCTGATTTTTGTTGTTTTTGAGAGCTGAATGGTTGATTTTATGAGATGATTGATTGGTTTGGAAGTGGTTTGAGAGTGTTTTGGATAGGTTGGAATGGTTTTATTAAGCTCATGATGTTTATTAGTAGAGATGTGAAGTTCTGATGATGTTCTGATATGTTCTGTTTGGTCCTGATAGCTTCTGTTGAGCTTCTGTTTTGTTTTTTTTTCTCTTTGTATGGAAGGATGGAGTATTGATTGATAGGGTTTGAGATTGTTTGAAAGCTTATTGAGTGATTTTTGATGGTTTGGAATGGTTTTGGTATGAGTTATGTGGTTCTGATGCTTTCTGTTGACCTTCTGTAACTCTCTGTTGAGCTTCTCATGAGCTTCTGTAGACCTTCTGTATGCTTCTGTATGTGTTCTGTTGGATGAGAGTGTGACTTTGGGAAAGTTTTCTAGCCTTGGAAAGAGGTGAATACAAGTACAAAAGAGCTAAAAGAAGTCAAAGAAGTAGCTATTGAAGACTCAAGTAAAGACTGGAGTGAAGTGACAATGGTGAGCTATGAAAAGACACTATAGTGGTTCTAGTGCCTCTTCATATCAGACATACCTCTTGGGAGGTGCATCCATGACCTAAGAAGGATTATTTAGGGTTATTATTGAGTGATTGTAGTGAGGATATGATGTACTATTGATGGAGAGAGAGAGAGTCAGAGATAGTCAAATCTATGAAAACAGTGTGATTGTATGTGAGAGATTGAGAGAGAAGACTATGAAGACATTGAAGATGAATACTATGTGATGTATTTCCATTCAAAGATGGTGTATTCCTTTGCTTTCTTTGTTCTATTGATGGATTTTGTGAAGATGTTGAAGAATATGGTTGATTCTATCAAATCCGTGGGAGATCTACATGATGCTGCATGAAGATTTGTTGTGCCTGGTATTCTTTTCTTCATTGTGATAATATAAACCCTAATAAAAAAGCTTGTTGATGTTACAAGATAGATTTTCTTGCAAGAGAATTCCATTTTCCTTGGTGTTCCTCTTGGGGCTCCAGGGTAGCACCCTCCGCCCCATGGTAAAGGGAATATTCCCTAGCAGACTAGGGAAGGTTTATAATATGGTCAGACTTGCCGACTAAACTATCTTTTCGGACTATAAAAGGAAAGCCCTTATAAATCCATCATCAATCTATCTTTCACCTAGTTAGAGTTCTTCCATCTACCCTAAGTTATTCACCTATCATTTGTTTGGATCACCATCTAGGCTTTACAGTGGAAGTGCATGGGTGGATAGAGCCATCTTTATGTCAGTTCATTTGAAATTAAAGTAGTCTCTATTCTTCTCATATTTATTGTATATTCTCTACTCCTTGCTCATATTCTGTTTGTTGTGCCATGTAATCTCTACGTGTATCAAGGCCTAGGGTGCTTTGAGGAGTGAAGAGTTTGTGAGAGGCAAGGTCTTCAATAGCAAAGAGGCAAAATGTCATGTATTGTATCAAATAGCGGTGTTGGTGCATCACGTGGTGGTACTGTTGTACCAACAATTTAAACATTGAGGATTCATCCATCAACATTCAACAAAGGCAAGTTAGATGGGACAAACTATACTTTGTGGAAGTTTAAAATCACAACTATTCTTGATTCTTATGAGTTTCTAGAGACAATGGTGATGGGGATTGACCCAAAATCACAACCCACCCATGACCCATAAAATTTGAGTGTTATGATTCCTCCAAATGTAGTTCTTCTATGAGCTTGGAAGTGAAGAAACACGGATGCACTATGTGCCTTAGTTACAAGGTGTTTTGATGGTGTTTTGACATTGATTCAACACACAATCAAAGCATCAGAGGTTTGGAACATATTAAGGAATCAATATGAAACATAGAATCAAATAAGGATTTAGAACTTGGAGAATCAACTAGCAGCAGAGAAGTTTTCCAAAGGAGAGATAACTGAAGCATTCACTCGGATCAAGAATCTATGCAACCAAATGGCTGGTGCTAGGATACAAAAGACTAGTGAGGAGCTAGCTCAGGTCTTCAGATTTGGCCACCAAAGTTTGATGGATTGGTAACTATCCTTAACACTTAGGTGAGACCCCAAGCTTTGACGTTTGAGAAATTTTGTGCACTACTAATGGAGGAGGAGTTGAGGCTTAAATCCCAAGAAGGTAGCATCAGTGGAGATACTACATTCTCTACCAATGCAAAAGGCATAGGTGGTTCCCCTACCAATGGTGACAAAAATAAGAAAGGTGGTAAGAAAGAGTTTCAAGGAGAGTGCCTCTAATGTAAGAAGAAAGGACATACAATTATACATTAACATGCCAAGAATGCAGATAAAAAGCATAGCACCATGAAGACTAAAGGGAAGGAGACAACCGATATGGTTGAAGTAGAGTTGGAGTTGTTAAATATGATCAATGCTCCACCCTCATTAGGTGCTACCAATGATCCATGGTGCTCAAAGTTGTAAGGCCCCCATTATGAGGAGAAGCCAAATGTGAGCCCGGACATTGGTTGAGGTCTATGTGACCGGACGGCAAAAAGGTGACTGTTGTGGGTCTAATCTTTGGGTTAGACGGAGTGGTTAAGCTGGTAGCAACTCGAGGCACATTGCATTGAGTTGCGTGGTAAGGGAGTTAAAAGGGGCCCCTATTGTGGGGTCCGGGGGCAGCGCCCCCGGCCCGATGGTAAAGGGAATATTCCCTAGAATATTCCCTGGCCGACTAGTGGAGGCTCATATGGTAGGTCGGGGTCAGCAGGCCGACCTAACGACCTTCGTGGGCTATAAAAGCTAAACCCCTTCGCAGCCATCACTCACCCATCTTTCACCCAGTCAGAGTTGTTGTTCCAGCTAGCCTTAAACTCTTCACCTATCTTCTGTCTAGATCACCATCTAAGCTTCACACAGTGGAAGCGCACGGGTGGACAGAGCCATCTTTGTATCAGTTGTTTGGAGTTAAAGAATTTACTGATTCTCCTCTTATTTGTTGTGTACTCTCTATCTCTTTCTCAGATTTTGTTCGCTACGCCGTGTAATATTTTACATGGTATCAGAGCCTAGGGGGCTCTAGAGATCGGAGAGCGTGCAAGAGGCAAAGGCTTCAACAGCAAAGAGAAACGATGTCGACTCCGGGAAGCAGTTCTGGCGCATCAGGAAGCGGTGCAGGAGGTGGTGCTGCTGTACCGGCTATTCAAACGCTGAGGATTCGTCCACCAACCTTCAGCGAAGGCAAGTTAGATGGTACAAACTACACCTTGTGGAAGTTCAAAATTACAACTATCCTTGATTCTTATGAGCTTCTGGAGACTGTGCTGGGGACTGACACAGAACCACAGCCTACCCCCGACCCATCAAATCCTAGTGTGATGATTCCTCCGAATGCAGATCTTCTACGAGCTTGGAAACGAAGGAATGCAGATGCATTGTGTGCCTTAGTTACAAGCTATTCTGACAGTGTTTTGACTCTGATTCAGCATACAACCAAAGCGTCAGAGGCTTGGAATGTACTAAGGAGTCAGTATGAAACACGAAACCAAACAAGGATTCAAAACTTGGAGAATCAACTAGCAGCAGAGAAGTTTGCTGAAGGAGAGACAGTTGAAGCATTCATCACTCGGATTAAGAATCTGCGCGACCAGATGGCTGGCGCTGGGATACAAAAGACTAGCGAAGAGCTAGCTCGGAGGTGTCTTCGGATTTGTCCACAAAAGTTTGATGGACTAGTAACTGCCCTTAATACTCAGGTGAGACCTCAAGCTTTGACTTTTGAGGAGTTTTGTGCATTATTAATGGAGGAGGAGTTAAGGCTGAAAGCCCGAGAAGGAAGCAACAATGGAGATGCTGCATTCTCTGCCAATGCAAAAGGGAAAGGTGTTTCCTCCACCAAAAATGATGGTGACAAAAAGAAGAAGGGCGGCAAGAAGAAGTTTCAAGGAGAGTGCTTCTACTGTAAGAAGAAAGGACATGCAATTGCAGATTGTCGTGTCAAGAAGGTAGATGAAAAGAATGGTACCCTTAAAAGTAAAGGGAAAGAGACAGCCAATACGGCTGAAGCAGAGTTGGAATTATTCATGGCGACCATTGAGGAAGTGTGCTCCTCAGCGCAAGAAGAATCTACCACTGACTCTTGGGTGTTGGATAGTGGGGCCTCCCGTCACATGACCAACAAGAAAGGTCTATACAGTTCTATGCAGCCTCTACAAGAATCCATCACTGTGACGGTTGGAAATGATGCTAAATGCCCTGCTGCGGGCACAGGTACTATTTCTTTTGTTGCTGCAAATGGTGAAGTCAAAAAGCTTTCAAATGTGTTGTATGTTCCCGAAATCAGGAGAAATCTCTTATCAGTTGTTTGCTGCCATAACTGATCTTGGTCATGAAGTGAGGTTCAAGAAGACAGGTGCAGAAATTATTGATAGTGCTGGCACAATTGTTGGCAAAGGAGAAAGAAGGAACAACTTGTATGAGCTAAGTGCTCTTACAGCCACCGCTGGAGTGGGCACAAGTAAGCTTTGGCATGAAAGGTTTGGACACATCGGATTTGCAGTATTGAAGGAGATGCAAAAGCAAGGTATGGTTGCTCACCTACCTACAATAACTGAATTGAAGGAACCATGTGAAGCTTGTATGATGGGCAAGCAACAAAGAAATGCATTTCCACAAGAAAGCAAGAATAGAGCACATGCTTCTCTAGAGTTGGTGCATGCTGACTTGTGTGGTAAGATGCCTACACAGGCCTTGGGGGGATCTTCTTATTTTATGTTGATTGTCGACAACTACAGTAGGAAGATGTGGGTGTACTTCCTTCGTGATAAGGCTCAAGCTTTTGGTAAGTTTAAAGAATGGCTAATACTTGTTGAGAATGAAACAGGGAAAAGTGTGAAGAAATTTAGAACAGATGGTGGTGGTGAGTTCAACTCAAAGGAGTTTGAAGGCTTTTGCAAGAGCAAAGGGATCAAGCGTCAATTGACGACGCCTCACACACCTCAGCAGAACGGTGTTGTGGAATGTAGGAATCGCACCATTGTGGAGATGGCAAGATGCATGCTAAAGGGCAAGGGATTGCTTAACCATTTTTGGGCTGAAGCTGTTAATACTGCAGTCTACATTCTAAATCGGAGCTATACAAAGGCTCTCAAGGAAAAAACACCTCATGAGGCTTACACTGGTAAGAAACCATCTGTTTCACATTTCAGAATTTTTGGATGTGAATGTTATGCACATGTTCCAGATGAGAAGAGAAACAAGTTACAACCAAAAAGCAGAAAATGTATCTTCTTGGGTTATAGTGATGAGCAGAAGGCTTACAAGTTATATGACCAAGAGGCAAAGAAGATCATCGCGAGTCGTGATGTGGTGTTCAAGGAGGAGCCGCATACAGTGGAGGAGGAGAAGGCAAGTTCTTCCACTTTATCATCAAGCGAAGAAGTAGTCCATTATGAACCTGTCTCGAGAGCTATCCCTATCCTTAAGGAGGAGGAAGCATCATCTTCAGATGATGAGGAAAAAGTTCACCAACCTGACATCACCCCACCGGAAAAGCCATTGCCGCGCTGGGTGAAGCAGCTCTATGACCACAATAATCCCATGCCTGCATCTGTTGAGGAGAAGGCAGACGGACCAAGGAGGTCTCAGAGAATAGAGGAGCAAAGGAGGGCTTCTGCTCACATAGTCAATATGGCCTTGATGGTTGAGATTATGAGAGAAGTAAAGGAGCCAACTGACTTAGAAGAAGCACTTGCAGATCCATCATGGAAGGATGCTATGCAGGCGGAGTATGACAGCATAATGAAGAATGACACTTGGGAGCTAGTGGATCGACCAGCAAAGTGGAAGGTTATTGGCACCAAGTGGATCTGGAAGATAAAGTACAAGGCTGATGGTACCTTAGAAAAGTACAAAGCTAGATTGGTTGCCCAAGGATTTTCACAAGTTGAAGGGTTTGATTTTCAAGAGTCATTTGCCCCAACTGCCAGAATGACCACTATTCGCACAGTACTTGCAGTGGCTGCCCACGAGAAGTGGCCAGTGTACCAAATGGATGTTAAGTCAGCGTTCTTAAATGGTGACCTTAAGGAGGAGGTGTACGTGGCTCAGCCACCAGGGTTTGAGGCCCCCCATTCTGAGAACAAAGTGTGTAAACTGAAGAAGGCATTGTATGGGCTGAAACAAGCCCCCAGAGCATGGTACCAGCGGATAGATAGTTTTTTTTTTAAAACCTAAACTTCAAAAGATGTGCCTCAGATGCTAACTTGTATGTTTACAGGGATGGTAAAAAGTCTGTAGTGATTGTCCTATATGTGGACGACCTTCTTATTACAGGTGACTGTGAAGATATGATCAACCAAACTCGAAAGGCTTTGAGTTCTGAGTTTGAAATGACAGACTTGGGCTTGCTGCACTATTGTTTGGGGATTGAAGTCTGGCAAGAGCCAGGAAAGATCTTCATCTCTCAGAAGAAGTATGAATGGGAGATCTTGAAGGCATTTGGCATGACCGAGTGCAAGGAGATAGCTACACCTATGGAGGTGAATGCAAAGTTATCCGTCGAGGATACATCAGCATTAGCAGACATTGGGAGGTATAGGAGGTTGGTCGAAGTTTGATCTACTTGTGTAACACCATACCAGATATCAGTTTTGCTGTTGGTGTTTTGAGCAGGTTTTCAAACAAACCTCATGAGAGTCATTGGAAGGCTGGGATGCGGGTGCTCAGATACTTGAAGAAAACTCTTGACTATGGTATCACATACAGTTTCGGAACTTCTGTTGTGGGGAACTGTGACTCAAATTGGGCAGGAGACATTGATTCTAGGAAGTCAGTTTCTGGTTATTGTTTCTCTTTGGGTTCAGGAATTTTCTCTTGGATTAGTAAGAAGCAACCAATAGTGGCATTGTCTTCTACCGAAGCAGAGTACAAGGCAGCTTGTTTTGCTGCATGTGAGGCCGTATGGTTGAGAAGGATTCTATGGCATATGGGAGTGCAGGATGAAGAACCAACTGTGCTGAGATGTGACAATTAGAGTTGCATCGCCATTGCCAAAAATCCAGTGTTTCATGCACGCACCAAACATATAGAGATCCAGTATCACTATGTGCGTGATTTGATGGAGGATGGGATAGTGAAATTGGTCTACTGTCCAACAGAGGAGAATTGAGCAGATATCTTCACCAAAGCACTTACGAAGGATCTGCTTCAAGTTCATCTTCAGAGACTCGGCATTGGGCCGAGGAGATAGTTCACCTATGGGTGGACATTGAGGGGGGGTGTTAGATATGATCAATGCCCCACCCTCATTAGGTGCTACCAATGATCCATGGTGCTCAAAGTTGTAAGGCCCCCATTATGAGGAGAAGCCAAATGTGAGCCCGGACATTGGTTGAGGTCTATGTGACCGGATGGCAAAAAGGTGACTGTTGTGGGTCTAATCTTTGGGTTAGACGGAGTGGTTAAGCTGGTAGCAACTCGAGGCACATTGCATTGAGTTGCGTGGTAAGGGAGTTAAAAGGGGGTCCTATTGTGGGGTCCGGGGGCAGCGCCCCCGGCCCGATGGTAAAGGGAATATTCCATAGAATATTCCCTGGCCGACTAGTGGAGGCTCATATGGTAGGTCGGGGTCAGCAGGCCGACCTAACGACCTTCGTGGGCTATAAAAGCTAAACCCCTTCGCAACCATCACTCACTCATCTTTCACCCAGTCAGAGTTGTTGTTCCAGCTAGCCTTAAACTCTTCACCTATCTTCTGTCTAGATCGCCATCTAAGCTTCACACAGTGGAAGCGCACGGGTGGACAGAGCCATCTTTGTATCAGTTGTTTGGAGTTAAAGAATTTACTGATTCTCCTCTTATTTGTTATGTACTCTCTATCTCTTTCTCAGATTCTGTTCGCTGCGCCGTGTAATATTTTACAGGAGTTACTCATGGCAACCATTGAGAAAGTATGTTCCTCAGTGCAAGAAATATCTAACACTGACTCATGGGTATTCGATAGTGGTGCCTCCTATCACATGATCAACAAGAAAGGTCTATATAGTTCTATGAAGCCTTTGTAAGAATCCATCATTGTGATGATTGTAAATGATGCAAAATGTCCTAGTAAAAACACATGTACTATTTCCTTTGTTAATCAATCTTTCAAAAATATTGTATGTTGTTCCAAAGATTAAGAGAAATCTATTCTTGGTTGCTTCTATAATTGATCTTGGCCATGAGGGGAGGTTCACTAAGATAGGTGCAAAATTATCAACAATGCTGGCAAAGTTATCAGGAAAGGTGAAAGGAGGAACAACCTATATAATCTAAATGCTCTTATAGCCACCACTAGTGTGGGTAAAAGTAAACTTTAGCATGAAATATTTGGTTACATTCATTTTGCAGTGTTAAACGAGATGTATATGCAAGGTATGGTTACTCCCCTATCTACAATAATAACTAAAATGAAGGAACCATGTAAAACTTGAATGATGGACAAGTAACAAAGAAACGACTTTCCACAATAAAGCATGAATAAAACAAAGGCTCCTCTAGAGTTGGTGCATATGCTGACTTGTGTGGTAAAATTCCTACAAAAGGATTGAGGGATCTTCTTATTTTATGTTGATTGTCGAAGACTACGGTAGGAAGATGTGGGTGTACTTCCTTTGTGATAAGGCTCAAGCTTTTGGTAAGTTCAAAGAATGGCTAAAACTTGTTGAAAATAAAATAGGAAAAAGTGTGGAGAAGTTTAGAATAGATAGTGGTGTTGAGTTCAAGTCAAAGGAGTTTGAAGAATTTTGCAAGAGCAAAGGGATTAAGTATCAATTGACAATTTCTCATAACCTCAACAGAATGACATTGTTGAACACCAAAATCACACCATTGTGGAGATGGCAAGGTGTATGATTAAGGGAAAGGGATTGCCTCCTTGGGCAAAAGTTGTTAATACTTTAGTCTACATTCTCAATCAGAGTTAACAAAGGATCTCAAAGGAAAAATTCCTCATGAGGCCTATTGTAGTAAGAAACCATTTGTCTCACATTTTAGAAATTTTGAATGTAAATGCTATGCACATGTTCCAAAGGATAAGAGAAACAAGTTAAATCCAAAAAATAATAAAATGTATCTTCTTGGGCTATAGTGATGAGGAAAAGGCTTACAAATTGTATGACCAAGAGGTAAAGAAGATCATAGCAAGCCATGATGTAGTATTTAAGGAGTAGCCACATAGATGGAGGAGGAGAATAGAAGTTTTTCCAAATTATCATCAAGCAAAGAAGTAGTCCACTATGAACCTATCCCAATAGATGTCCCTACTCTCAAAGAGGAGGAACCATCATCTTTGGATGATGAGAAAAAAGATCACCAACCTACAATTATGCCACCAAAAAAGTCATTGCTGTGATGGGTGAGTCCTATGCCTACAACTGAGGAAAAGGAAGATGGACCAAGTAGTTCATTGAGAATAGAGGAGCAAAGAAAGGATTCCTCTCCTCACATAGTCAATATGGCCTTGATGGTTCAGATTATGAGAGAAGCAAAGGAGCTAGCAAACTTGGAAGAATCACTTGATGATCCAGCATGGAGAGTAGCTATGCAAGTTGAGTATGATAGTATCATGATGTGAGGTGCCCGCAGGCACGCTTTTAGCGGTCTATTGAGAAACGAATCTAAGCGTCGCTACTTGGCACTCCCATGGAATGTTCCGGGTTTTGTTGCCTAGGGTTTCTTGAATCCACCTCACAACAGAACATTCATGGCCAAACCCACTAGGATTGACCTGAAATTTGGGCTCTTAGTGGCCAAGGTCTCCTAACAGCATTCTAGTATCGGATCTTGGACATCCAACTTTACGCAGAGATACCCAAGCCAAAGCAGACCCATGCTGTACTTGGTTCAAAGAGAATGGGAAATGAGAGGGATGCATTGCTCAACCTCTCTGCCCATACGGCATAGTCCCATTCTGGTTCCCTTAAATGGCATGAATCAGGGTTCTAATCTAGCAATTCCTAAGGGTCTTCGAACATCGGTAAAACCTTGTGAGAAGACTCCTAGTTCTCTGGGACCACCTTGCCTTAGGACAGACCCGTCAAGGGTCTGCCACCCATTTCCCTTGATAGCTTTAGTTTTCTAATTAGGTCCTACCATATTTATGTGCAACACTTAAAATCAGCTTCATTAATTAAGCCTTTAAGGAAACAGGGTTTGTTCGCATAACTTATAGCACAGACACGAAAACAGAGCAAGGAATCTATTGACAAACAAGTTCAAACAAGTTCAAACAAGTTCCCTAACTTATCTTCAAGTTAATCTTTGTCTCCCGCCCCCCATACAGGAGAAATTATGTATCCCTTTTTTCCAATAGAAGTATCCCTTCAACCCTACAGAAGTAACTGGTCCAAAACTCATGACACCACAAACTCAATCCTTTATCTAGAATAGGATCTCTCAACATACCTAGAGGTTGGGAGCCACGGAGGTCTTCAACTCCATTCTAGACCTAGCAAGGGTTGTCCAGAGCTCCAATTGACCCGCAAGCTATCTAGGAGCGAAACATCATTCCTGTGGTTGGCCTTTTTACCACTCGACCTTCAGCCCATGAATCGAGTAGTACCCTCTTTGGGTTAATCTACGGTGCAATCATGGAGGTGATCCACCCGTGCAAAATATCCTTCCTTAATTAAATCCTTTAAGAATCAAGCACAAACAAGGCATTCAGTCTTAATATCATTTTCTAGGAAAACATTCCTTTATCAGCATGGCAACTTGTCATCACAGACCCTTGCCATGCTATGTTCCTAGATTGTTCTCTTCTTAGTTCGGGACTGAGCTCCATGGAAAATTGGCTTTGCTTGTAATACTAAAGAATACTTCCAAGCTTCCACATTCTGGGTAAGACCCAATCTATATTAGTTAAGAAGGAACGACTAAATAAAAATTCATTGCAATTTATAATTGTCATTCCTTGCCACTGTATCTCTAATCATTTACAAGTTCTAGGCTCAAAATAGATGCAACTGGTATTACTCAGGTTAACTATAGTTACAAGAGTAAAGTTTATACCAATATAAGTTGTATTTGATGTCAACAGAATTTCTAAGATTTCTAATCATCCTGAAGAGGTGTTGTAGATTCTAGGTCTTCGTCTTCATTTGATTCCTCTATATATCTATAGACTGCATGTTGAGATGACAAGCTCAATATATGCGGATATTAATGATAGACCGTCTGGTTAGATGGGTCCACATATCTACACTTAGCACGTCCGTGGTCATTATGACTCTCACATGGCCGTTGACTCATTACTTATTATATTCAGGTTGTTACACCTATTTATAGCTGGCATAGTTATAGTGCCAGTCAACTAGTGTAGTCGGTTATGCATTGTTTGACTTAGTAGGCCACTTTCCTTTATGTTGTATCTTATCTATACTTTGTGTACATTGTAAAGTGTGTGAAAGAAGAAGAAGAAACCAGCAAGAAAACGTTTTGGCCTCCATCTCTCTTCTTGTCTCTTGAGTGAGCTTCTCCTTGTGCATTCTGTGTGTGTTCGGCGCAACATCTTGAGCAAGTCCCCCCACCATATGATTCTTGACACTGCACATATGTAGCTTTTTTTTCTTGGAGGCTCAATGTCTTCTAGACTTAAATCAGGGCATTGTGCTTGGATGTGTTCTATCTCATTACAATGGAAGCATCGACAGTAGAGACATCTCCTATAGATGTGCCCTATCTCTCCACACGTATGGCATCTCTTACCTAGATCTCGGGAGTCATCTTTGCTACAATTGCCCAATTTAAGTTCTTGAATGATTGGATTTACTCGAAATAATGCATCTTGCAAGTCTGTTGGAGGCATTGCTTCAAGACGGTGGTTCAGAGGAGTATTTAGGCCATGGCAAAACTTGGATACTTGCTGCACAATATCCATAGGTGGCGCATATTTTAGTAGGGTTATAAACTTTGAGTAGTAAGCTTCCAAGGTTAATTCCAGCTACTTGAGCTTGAGGAATTCATTCATCCTCAAAGTTTGGTAGGTTGGTGGAAGGTATCGTTCGCGTATAGCATCTTTCACCTAAGCCCAAGTGACAGTGGCTTTAAAAATACCATGATCCTTGCACCATTGCTTTCACCATACCCGAGCTTGGCCAAGTAGTTTAAGTTTGGCTATCATTACTTGATTGGTAGAAGTAGTTCCTGAAGCAGAGAAATAATCATCCATCGACTCAATCCATATCTATGTCTGTGCTGTGACATCTATCCCTTCTCCATCAAAATCGGGTGCCTTAATTTGCTTGAGAAGAAATTTCTTCTCTTGCATGTCAGCATTTATGGGTGCAGTTCCCAAAGTAGAGAAATAATCATCCATCGCCTCAACCCATATATCTGTCTCTGTTGCGACATCTATCCCTTCTCCATCAAACTTGGGTGCCTTAATTTGCTTGAGAAGAAATTTCTTCTCTTGCATGTCAGCATTTATGGGTGCAGGGGGTGCCTAACAATCAAGCCATACCAATTAGATTTTTTTGTTTAGGATATGTCTATGAACCATACATTAACCAATCACGCATCATTATTAAGTTTCGCTCGGATACGAACTGTGAGGTGTGCCCATTGGCTATCAAAATACACTTTTAGCAGTCTATCGAGAAACGAATCTAAGTGTCACTGCCAGGCACTCCCATAGAATGTTCTGGGTTTTGTCGCCTAGGGTTTCCCAAATCCACCTCGCAATGGAACATTCATGGTTGAACCCACTAGGATTGACCTGAAATTTGGGCTCCTAGTGGCCAAGATCTCCTAACAGCATTCTAGCATTGGATCTTGGACATCCTACTTTATACAGAGATACCCAAGCCGAAGCAGACCCATGCTGCACTTGGTTCAAAGAGAATGGGAAATGAGAGGGATGCACTCCTCAACCTCTCTGCCTGTAAGGCATAGTCCCATTCCGATCCCCTTAAACGGCATGAATCAGGGTTCTAATCTAGCAATTACTAAGGGTCTTCGGACATTAGTAAAACCTTGTGAGAAGCCTCCTATTTCTCTCGGACCACCTTGCTATAGGATAGACCTGCCGAGGGTCTGCCACCTACTTCCCTTGATAGCTTTAGTTTTCTAATTAGCTCCTACCACATTTATATGCAAAACTTAAAATCAGCTTCATTAATTAAGCCTTTAAGGAAACAGGGTTTGTTCACATAACTTATAGCACAGACACAAAAAAAGAGCAAGCAATCTATTGACAAACAAGTTCAAACAAGTTCCTTAACTTATCTTCAAGTTAATCTTTGTCTCCCGCCCATACAGGAGAAATTACATATCCCTTCTGTCCAACAGGAGTATCCCTTGTGCCTTGTAGAAGTAATTGGTCCAAATCTCATGGCACCATGAAGGGACCTCAAATGGGCCGGCACTGGCTATGGCACTAGCCGGATCTCATGCTCATAATAGACAAACACACCCACACGGCCTCACAGGCCAGGAGCGTCTATCTGCTTCTAAAGGACAAACTGTCCTAAAGCCTAATCTATGCATTTTTAGTTTTGTAGTCCAACGTTTCCCTTGCTATAAACTCCACTGAGGGAGAACCCATACACATTGGCAATAAATGCCATGATAATCACATACATGGGAGGCAACCTCTCGGTGGAATCACCGTGGCCCCACTACAGCTCTCCTACATCGTAGGGATTGGCCCCTTGATGTGCTGTTCAACATATAGAATAAACGAACAAACTCCACTCTTTCATTTTGAGAGTATTCCAGGAGATACCATGTGTCCTTTCCAAATAATTCCTCAAGAAATGAACATCTATCCTACGGCTTAGGTTGCCTTTCCACACTCAAGCGTGGATCATCATAATCGAAAACATGTGCTATGCATCCAGTCCTTTGTATTCTGATACCATGGTTGACATGCACATGTAAAATTGGATGATCCTAAAGTTCTCAAACATAATTTTCAATCAAAAACGTGTTGTGCACAACCAGGCTTTCTAATGCTTATTCACTAACACATTGCGGAAATGTAAGGATAGCACCGAGACAACATTCATGCTACTATCCTATTAATTAAAATACAACAAACTCTATGTCATGATATGCATTAGAAAATCAACAACAATCAACACGCAAATCGCACCATTCAAACATCCCACCCCCTCCTACATTTAGGTATTGCTTTGGTTGCATAGGTGTAGAGGTTTATTTTGTCATGTTTTGATGTATGAAAAGCGATAAATCACAAAATTTGACAAGGAGATAGGGCAAACTGAGGCTAAACCTCATGATTTGCCACTACCATACATCCACAAACACTCATTATATTTTTCCTTATTTTTGTGAAGCATATTTCTATTTTGTTTCTTATTTTTTCACTTTTTCTTGATTTATTTGTCAATAAAATATGCTATTTTCTGATTTTTCTTGTCCCAATCATTTCACGTACTAACATTCAATTTATTTTTTAGTTTTCCCCCATAGGAACACATTTCACCCACCTGAAACGACAAAACGATCATTTTACCGCTTAAAAACCGCATTTCGAGTTTTGCGAAAATTAAATAGCACATGCAAATCATTGCAAAATCAAGATTTTGTGATACACAACAATTAAACATGATGCAACCAGCACTCAAACAAATTTTCATCAAATAAGAACATCATTACCATCATAAAATATCAAAAACCCTTCATTTCCTTCATAAAAATGGTCATACTGTGTTTTTACGAAACTCAAGACGCATTAAATGACTGCGTGACCAGCAGACAGAGCCTCCATTGCTCTCAATCCAATGCTGCACATCAATCTTCAGCATCTCTATCAATCTCTATCATCGGTTTCTTTAATCTCCTTCCTGATTCCTCCTTCAAGATAATGCGCATGAACAACCCATAGAGAGGAGAGAGAGGGAGGAGAGAGAAAGGCTAGATTCTGATCTCTCCATTCGGTCAACCATATCTCGCGGAAAGACTGGCGATAGGATCAGGAAAGGAGAAGGATTTGCCGGCTATGATCTGTTGTATGTGTTGCTTTGATGCTCCATGCTCGATTTGGGGGGGGCATTTTTTTCACGCCGTTCATGGCATGAAGATGTTGCCGCTTGCATTGGAAAAAATGAGGAGGGGGTGTCCCATCCCAAAAGGCACCCCCTTTTGGCCTTAATTTTTTATCCACCTCTTCATTCTTGGCCAGTTTTTGGCATCTTTCGCGTTCGGGCTCTGAGTCGTCCTCTGAAAAATCCTGCGCATCCGTCTTGGCATCCCGCACAACAGTCAAAAAAATTATGAATAATCCGCAAGTGTCGCTCGGGTGCCTTTTGAAAGTCATCCTTTGCTTGATGCTTAAAATCGTCCTAGATGTAGTCGCCGCCTTCAATGTTGAAGATTTTCCCCCTAAATTTTGGATTTTTTGGCAAATTTTAGGCACATTCCTGGCTCAAAACTCCGCTCTCATTGGCCACCACGGGATAGGGCGACTCAACCCATCGAATCCCACAACAGATCTGCACAAAACAACCAAAGGAAGCATCAAGCTGATACAAAATGGATACATACTAAAACACAACACAATGCTCACCCTACCCCCTGACAAAACCAAGGCATTAAATCCACAAGGAGTAGGCCTAGCATAATCTGATAGAAGGTCCGAAGCCGACTACTTCGACACGGCCAAACTAAAAAGAACTATAAAAAAGGTCACCCTAAGTGGTGGTCTGAACTACCTACCTAACTAAGAACAACACAACCAGGAGCTCCTACTAGGCGAGGACTCCTATAGCTTGGTCAAAAAATATTTTCTTTTAGCACATTTCTTCTTTTAGGTTTTTATTTTTCCATACTCGAGCATGTAAAAAGGAGGGAGGTGAGCGTTTTTATTTCCTGTCTCGGTACCCAAGAACCTACCAAGCCCTCATGAGGCGACACTTAATCCTTTTCAAACGCTCACTTTTATTTTCGCTCCAACCTTCCTTACTTTCTTCTTTTCTAGCGAGATGCCACCCCTAGGAAGATAAGGCATCGGCTAACTCGTCCCCAGGAACCTACCAGGCCTTCGTAAGGCGATGATCAATTGCTTCTAAGATTTTTTCCTTTTGCTATCCTTGTATAGGGGTTAGAACCCCTTTTTACACACCTTTGTATAAATTTTTCCTTTGAGATATTCAGGGTTTGTTTTTTTTTTCCGTCTTTTCTTCTCTCTATCATCATCATTTTTTCCTCTAGCAGGTTCTCTAACTGCCTCACAACTAACAAGAACTCCTAGAACGGCTGCCTAGCAGGCTAGCAGAACAGGGTCACTAGAACTGCCTTCTAAAAACAGGTCTTTCAATGCTTGGCAATGTCTTTACAGGAGGCAACGACTACTCAGACCTCCCTCAGACATACCTAACCTAAACCTGGGACTTCATGCCTTGGACGCCGGTCCCCAACAAGAAAAGAAAATCCCCTACAAGTATACAGACACATATAGCATAAAAAACACAATACTTGTAAAGGAGAGATATCACCTGGATAGTGCCATGAGAAGCTTCCGTTCGACATAGGCTCCTTTCAAGCTCTTCTTTGAACCTGTCTAGCACAGGACTAAAACAAGAAACCATTAACCACACCCGAACTAAACAGACGATTGGCCCTCTTGGCCTAACGAGATCAAACAGAATAGCAACTACACATCCCTCCCTGAAATAGTACAGATATACAATAATATGCTCCCTTCCAAGGAGGAAAAATAGGGCTCGCAACCCTAAGCTAAATGCATAAGATTGTGACCCATCCCTCCTGCATATATAGCAAGAGATGTACGCATAACATGTTGTCTAATCAGCCTATGGATCCAGGATAACAACGGTAGATGGGTCTCGGCTACTCTTTGCATCACCCATATCAACCATCGCCTGCCATATATTGCATGCTCTGATAATATTTCCTACAAGCGACCGGGTCCTATCTCATTATTGATAGTAATATCCAAACTAGGACCACAGTTGAAGAAAAGGTCTTCTTCATAAGCAAGATTTGCTAGTGAATCCGCAAACTGGTTCCAGTAACGTGGAATCAACTGAAGAGACACTCTCTCAAACTTCTCAAGTAGGGTCATGGCAATTCGATGATACATATAAAGAATGGGATTCCGCACTGTGTATGTCCCATCTAGCTGATTCAAGATCAACTGGGAGTCCCCTTTTACTACAACCACCAAATACCACCTTGCTTGGCAATATGCAGTCCCATAATCAAGGCTTTATACTCTGCTATGTTGTTAGTGAATCCTACCTTGAGATAAGCAGCTAACTTCATCGTAACTCTACGTCGAGGATCTCGGATTACGACTCGAACACTCCCTTTTTTATTAGGGCCCTTGGACGCTCCGTCAAAATATAATGTGTACATCCACAATGGGTTTACACAGCCTACCATCACGAACTCCTCTATTCGTAATTATGATAGTCAAAATTTAGCATGTCTAGAGGATGAACTGACAGCTCCATCCCACCTTCTTCATTAAACTCAACAGGGATACTTGTCAACATTCATAAGTAGTGATGGCAGAAGACTTTGATCTCCCACACAAAGGTTCTGTCTTCTTGCTCAATCACTTTGTATCCTTTGCTCCACCAGATAAGTTTCCCTTAATGGTATCTCTGCTCCAAATATGGGTGCTCCAAATAAGGAATTAACCGCCCCATCAACCAACTTTAAGCTCTTTTGTAGGTCTCAAATCAGCCCCAGCATGGACCTGCAATGCATTTTTCCGTGTTAGCATACTTAGAAATAATAAGATTTAATCTTATTAAGATTAACCTTATTTTTAAAATCTACTCCCTGTAGATCAGCTAGTAGAGCCGTAGACCTATTTTTCCCTATCCTGACAATCTTGTAGGGGCCATCCCATCTAGGTTCCAGCTTCCTTGGAAACAGCTCCCTACGGGCATCGTAGTACATAACTAATTGCCCTTTTTTAAAGGTATACTTCTTTGCTTTAAGGTCATGCAATTGCTTCATCCGACGTTTAGCTACCTCCTGGTGTAATAAGCTCTGCAATTTCAGCTCATCCAAATGGGCTATGGTTGTGAAACGTTCAAAGAGTGCATCCTCATCTCCAAAAGAGTGGTTAATTGCAAACAGTATGGCTGGAAACTCAATTTCGAGGGGTAACACACACTCTTCCCCATAAACTAATTTAAATGGAGTATGATCGGTAGCTCGCTTAAACGTTGTATTGTACGCCCATACTGCCACATACAACTTCCTGTCCTAGTCTCGTTTCTTCTCAGAGACTATTTTAGACAAGATACCCACAAGTTGCTTATTAGTGCTTTCGACTTGCCCGTTGGCTTGCGGATTATAGGGGGTCATTTTGTTGTGCTTGATTTGCCAAGCTTCAGTCATTGATCACTTTATTCAAAAAGTGGGTTCCACGGTCCGACACTAGTTCCTTCGGTGGTCCAAAACAACAGATAATCTGCTCTAAAAGGAAACTTGCAGTCTCTTTTGCATTGGCCTGCCTCGTTGCCCGCGCTTCTGACCATTTTGTAAAATAATCGGTTGCTACTATAATGTATCTCTTATGAGTAGTAGACGATGGGGTGATAGGACCCACAAAGTCAATGCCCCACTTCTCAAATGGAAGGATAGCCATGATAGGCATAAGTGGGCGTTTCCTATTCTCTCTGCTATCATGTATTTGACATGTATCACATCTCTTAACGTACTCAAAGGAATCTTCGAAGATGGATGGCTACCAATATCCAGCTCTTAAAGCTTTCTGTGCTGTCAACCATCTAGCGAAGTGCCCTCCACACGCAGAGTTATGGCACTCTTCCAAGATGAAAGGAACCTCATCAGGCATCACACATCGGCGATAGATATCATCAACACCCTGTCGATATAGTGTTCCTACGATCAAGGAAAACTTCAAAGCCTGTTGTTTGATTTTCCTATTTTCAGATTTTGATAAACCAGCTCCAGTCTCTCCTGTTGATAGATAATGCGTGATAGCAGCATACCAAGATGGGATAGAAGCTGTATCAATTTTCTTCAATATCACTTCCTTCAGCCAAAGTCTCTTTCGGTTCCCCGAAATCCACAAGGCATTCCACAATACCCTGCAACCTCGGTGGCTTACTCTTAATCTCATAATCGAACTCCTGCAATGTGATTAACCACTTTGGCAGACGATCAGGCGGTTGTAGCTTGTTCATAAGCAATCTAAGCCCTTCCGCCTTCATATAAAAAACTACCTTCTCATAGAGGATGTAGTGCCTGAATTTTTTAGTCGCAAAGACCATCGCAAGGCACAACTTCTCCTAACAAAAGCTATCGGATGATACCACTTTTCCTCCCAGATTTGGGCTAAACAACAGCTGATACTATGCATGGTGGCTACTGAAAATATGTAAAATACCTCGCCTCTTTTAGATGCTTTTAAAACTGGTGCTTTTATTAGCTCCTGTTTCACATCCTCGAAAGCTACCTTACAAGGGTCGCTCCATACAAATAGATAGCTAAAGGATAATAAGTTCGTTAGTGGCAACGTCCTTTCTGCCAAGGCATTTATAAACCTCCGACAGTATCCTATCGATGACAGAAATCTATGTACCTCTTTTGGAGTGCGTGGTGGACTCATAGCGACTATAACCTTCATCTTTTCAGGGTCAGGTGATCCCTATTGAGCTACCCACATGGCCTAACAAATAGCCCATAAAGCACTCCAAAGACACACTTCCGTGGGTTAAGATGTCTGTAGCGCTCAAAGCACTTTCTTAAGATAATCAACATCATTTCCCTTACAGTGGCTGTCCCCAGGTCATCGATAAATACTTTCAACTCATCTAGGGAGATGTCACCAAAGGTCTTGTCTGTTGTTCGTTGCCATGATCCAGGTGCATTGCACAAACCAAAGGCCATCCATGGTACGCAAAAGTACCAAAGTCAATAATGAAAGTCGTTTTTAACTTATCCTCTTCTGCAATTGCCATCTGGTTGTATCCTGCAAAGCTAGGACGTCCTACAAATCTTATTATCCTAAAGTCCAAGAAGCATTCTACACTTGCAACTGTAACATGGACTTTAGTAACGCAACCTTCTGGTTGCCTTAGACTATCATCAGCCATTCGAAGAAGGGTGGAGCCATCTTTTTGGATGCCTAGACCCAACCTCTCCATCAACTCTGAACTCATAATATTGACAGAGGACCCAGTGTCTACGATAGCATGCTCCACTAATATTCCATCCACGTATGTTGGAACCCTAGGGCAATTCTTTTCAACATGACCAAACCAATCTTCCCCTACTCGTGCTATGCCCAAAGGTTCTACAATATACCCAATATGCAGGATCTTCTTGAATTCCTTGCGTACTCCTGGAGATAATTTAATCAATTGTAAGAGGTTTACATCTAGTTTGACTTCGCAAAGAGAACTTGCTAAATCAAAATCATGATAGGTAGCCAAAGCTCTCTTTTCTTGCCAAACCATTCTCTCTTTTGGTCTCGGGACCAGATTTGGTGCTTCTTTTTTGGCTCTTGCATTCTTTTTTGGCACTTCCTCATTCTTCTTAGGATCGATTTTTCTATCCAACAGGCCTTAGAGATCCACCTTCCATGCCAGCTTGGCCTCCAACATTTGGTGGAGCCAACTGACTAGCCATAGGCATAGTCACACTGGGAGGAGTTGGCAGCAAAGGTACATTTTGAACCATGCTTCCTCTCCCATTAGGGTTATACATAGGCATCCCTTGACTTCCATTTACCAATGGTAAATTGCCTCCAGGTACTAGACCCACATTAAGATTTATTCGAGAGGAGTAGGCCGTTTGTAGTCGTGACTCTACTCCTTCTGCCCACGTGATGGCGATGTCTATATCAGCCAAAGCCACACTACTCAATATTATGCAAGAAGTATTGCAATTGGGCAACAGGTGGAATAGGAATGTAAGTTTGTAACTTACGAAATACTTCCTTAAGCTTCTTGGTATAGGCTTTCACATTCTCATGGGGGTCTTGGCGTGTTATATTCAAAACACGCAACCAGTATTGGCCACCTCTTTCAGGGGCATATTCTCCTCGGAAAGTTGCATAAAATTGGTCAATTTTAGTGATGGTTCTAGTCTCTATGCTATGATACCATACTACAGCCCTTCCTTTTAACGTCATGTTAAAGAACATCATAAGATGTTCCTCATCTTGGATGCGGTAATTAAACATTAATCTTTGGAATTCACAAATGTGAAACTCCGCATCTTCTTCGGCTAACCCATTAAAAATGGGCAAAGGAACTCCTAAAGCTGGCAGATCCGGTGTCCCTGCAGGAATTGCAATGGGTTGTGCCATGACGACAATTGAATTAACAATAGGAGTTTGGACTGATGGGATCACACCCCCACTTGAAGTGGGTTGACTTGGTGGAAGAGAGGAAGAACTTGCGCTTCCTCCTGCACCTAAAGGACTATGTGCAACAGTTGGGTTACTAAGACCACTGCCTTTTATGCGTATCGAGCTGCTCCTTTGAGGAGAATAGCGTCTTACAATCTCCAACCGCTGTCTAACCCTCTCAACACGTTCTACTTTTTGTATTTCGGCTTGACGGTCCTTCTCAGAGGACATAAACCAATTTTTTGGTCCCTAAAAACCCTAGATTCAAGAACCACCACTTGTTGGCAGCTCCTGGTAGACTCACCACTGAAGGGACCTGAAATGGGCCAGCACTGGCTATGGCACTAGTCGGACCTCATGCTCATAACAGACAAACATACCCACACGACCTCGCGGGCCAGGAGCATCTATCTGCTGCTAAAGGACGAACTGTCCTAAAGCCTAATCTATGTGTTTTTAGTTTTGTAGTCCAACGTTTCCCTTGCTATAAACTCCACTGAGGGAGAAACCATACACATTGGCAATAAATGCCATGATAATCACATACATGGGAGGCAACCTCTCAGTGGAATCACCTTGGCCCCATTGCAACTCTCCTACATCGCAGGGATTGGACCCTTAATGCGCTGCTCAACATATAGAACAAACAAACAAACTCCACTCTTTCATTTTGAGAGTATTCCAGGAGATACCATGTGTCCTTTCCAAATAATTCCCCAATAAATGAACATCTATCCTACGGCTTAGGTTGCCTTTCCACACTTAAGCGTGGGTCATCATAATCAAAAACAGGTGCTATGCATCCAGTCCTTTGTATTCTGATACCATGGTTGACATGCACATGCAAAATTGGATGATCCTAAAGTGCTCAAACATAATTTTCAATCAGAAACGTGTTGTGCACAACCAGGCTTTCCAATGCTTATTCACTAACTTGTTGTGGCGGTGTAAGGATAGCACTGAGACAACACTCGTGCTACAATCCTCTTAATTAAAATGCAACAAACTCTATGTCATGATATGCATCAGAAAATCAGCAACAATCAGCACACAAATCGCACCATTCAAACATCCCACCCCCTACGTTTAGGTATTGCTTTCGTTGCATAGGTGTAAAGGTTCATTTTGTCATGTTTTGATGTATGAAAAGCGATAAATCACAAACTTTGACAAGGAGATAGGGAAAACTGAGGCTAAAAACCTCATGCTTTGCCACTACCATACATCCACAAACACTCATTATATTTTTCCTTATTTTTGTGAACCGTATTTCTATTTTTTCTCTTATTTTTTTTCTATTTTCTTGATTTATTTGTCAATAAAATATGCTATTTTCTGATTTTGCTTGTCCCAATCACTTTTGCATACTAACATTCAATTTATTTTTCATTTTTTCCCCATAGGAACACATTTCACCCACTCGAAACGACAAAACTATCATTTTACCGCTTAAAAACCGCATTTCAGGTTTTGTGGGAATTAAATAGCGCATGCAAATCATTGAAAAATCAAGATTTTGTGATACACAGTAATTAAACATGATTCAACCAGCACTCAAACAAAATTTCATCAAATAAGAACATCATTACCATCATAAAATACAAAAAACCCTTCATTTCCTTCATAAAAATGGTCATACCGTGTTTTTACGAAACCTGAGATGCATTAAATGACTCTGTGACCAGCGGACAGAGCCTCCATTACTCTCTATTCAATGCTGCACATCAATCTTCAGCATCTCCATCAATCTCCATCATCAGTTTCTTTAATCTCCTTCTCGATTCCTCCTTCAAGATAATGCGCATGAATAGCCCATAGAGAGGAGAGAGAGGGAGGAGAGAGAAAGACTAGATTCTGATCTCTCCATTCGGTCAGCCATATCTCACGTGAAGACCGGTGATAGGATCAAGAAAGGAGGAGGATTTACCGGGTATGATCTGTTGTATGTGTTGCTTTGATGCTCCATGCTTGATTTGTGGGGGGGGGGTTGTTTTTTTCGCGCCGTTCATGGCATGAAGATGCTGCCGCCTGCGTTGGAAAAAATGAGGGGGGGGGGTTGCCCCCTCTCAAAGGGCACCCCCTTTTGGCCTTAATTTTTTGTCCACCTTTTTATTCTTGGTCAGTTTCTGGCATATTTCACGTCCGGGCTCCGATTCGACCTCTGAAAAATCCTGTGCATCTATCTCAACGTCCCGCACAGAGTGGCAGCTCCCAGCATCCTGCATGGCAGTCAAAAAAATTATGAAAAATCCACAAGTGTCGCTCAGGTGCATTTTGAAAGTCATCCTTTGCTTGATGCTTAAAATCGTCCTAGCTACAACCACCACCTTCGATGTTGAAGATTTTTCCCCTAAATTCTGGATTTTTTGGCAAATTTTAGGCACATTCCGGGCTCAAAACTCCACTCTCACACCACAAACTCAATCCTTTATCTAGAATAGGATCTCCCAATATGCTGAAATGTTGGGGGTCACGGAGGCCTTGAACTCCATTCTGGACCTAGCAAGGGGTGTCTAGAATTCCAACTAACCCGCAAGCTGTCTAGGAGCAAAACATCATTCCAGTGGTTGGCCTTTTCACCACTCGACCTTCGGCCCATGAATCGAGGAGTGCCCTCTTTGGGTTAATCTGCAGTGCAATCATGGAGGTGATCTACTCGTGCAAAATATCATTCCTTAATTAAATCCTTTAAGAATCAAGCACAAGCAAGGCATTCAGCCCTAATATCATTTTCTAGGACAACATTCCTTTATCCGCATGGCAACTTGTCATCACAGACCCTTGCCATGCATTTACCATAAATCATAAGCACTTGAAACAATCATCCAAACAACTAATAACAACCAGTTGAATGTAAAAGCATTTAGGATGTTGTCTGATCAACTAACAAAACCAATTGCATTCTTTCCAAACAATGCAAGAATAGACAATATAACATTTCCATCGCATATTTGCTCTCCCCCTTGGAATCTAAGGGCAATACTATACAAAATGTTTCTTAACACTTCCTTCCTTTGGCTAGGGCATATGTTAAGGGTTCAAACACTATTCATGATGTAAGTTCTATAGGTCACTTACCTTGATAGATAACCCAACCTTGAATTTGGTTTGGTAAAAGTTTTTGTTATCCGACGAATCTCAAGACATCTTAGTTTGAATCCTTACGATTAATTTCTTGTACTAACTCTTAGTCAAGTCATGAGGCAAATAGGAAATTATCCTCATATATCAACATGTCATAGGCATAACGTGTAAATACTTTATAAGATAAGTGTGAGATGATCTCAAGTAACTAGACTCCAACAGGCCTTGCCTTGAGCTAGAATCTAGTCCTTAATATTTGGGCTCTTAGGCTAAGTACTTTTGAAGTATCTACACTTTAAACTAGTACTCTCTATTCATGATTCTTAATGTCATATTATTTTAGCAATTATGCTACTTATAACTCTTGACTTGCTTTAACCTAGCACTTGTATGTATAATATTTTACTGTCGTTCTTTTGACGACTATATCATTCATAACCCTTGACTAATTCTTCCTTGTAATTGCTCTACTAGTAAATAAGCCATATGCAACTAGGTGCAATTAACTTCCCTTGATACATACACTTCGCAAACTCCATCTTTTGAATACGTGAGATGAAATGATCTATACTCGTGCACCATAGTATGGGCCTAATGTATCTCATACGAGAATCAAGGCAAGCATCTATCAATTTGAAAATATATTACTTACGATCGATATTGCAATTGGATTGACAGTGTTGCCTTCGTTCGAAGCTTCATTGTTGGTTGTAGGATTGTTATCTACCCGCAACATTCTTCTCTTGGAGGCTATCGTCCGCAAGTAGATTCAAGAGATAAAGAAGGAAGAATAGATTCGAGATAGGAGAGTGTAGGAGAAGATGGCTAAGTTAAGGATCGAGATAGAGGGAATTGTGCAGACTTTCAGGGTAACTACTCTCTCTCTCTCTCTCTCTCTCAATCTCTCTCACACAATCTCTTGGAGGGGTATCCTTCTCTCTACCTCTCTCTCGCAGCCTCTCGAGATCTCCTTATGCTCCTTGTGCCTCCCCCATGCCTCATATTTATAGTGAATTAGAGAAGAGGGCTGGTTGCTGAGAAGTGGAGCTCTTTGTGTAGAGGGATCTTGGAAAGATTAGTGATATGATGCTCACATCATAAATTTGATGGTTCCATTGGCTCCAAAAGGGGGGTAAAACTCCAAGACACTTAATTAGAAAACTCTTAGTTCACTCCTTCTTTTCTCTATTCAAAGTGTTGTTTTCTGTTTGTAGACTGCGATTGCGGTGCGCACGATTTCGCTAACCACTTTTCTTTATTTTTATTTTTATAAAATCCCCAAACTAACTAAAGCATAACTTGTCTTTTCTTTTAAATGACATCTAGTTCTAAAAATCTCCATTTTTTTGAATAATTATCTAAAATATAAAAAATACACTAGTTTTACCCAAAATCTAATATTTTTGGACCATCCAAACTATACACATTAATAATAGTAATTAATATAGCTCAGAAGTCTCGTTCACGTTGTAACTTACGTAGGGTGGCTACAGTCCTTGTCAATCCGAGAAAAATATCAGATCTACGACTCTCGATTTTTCTAAATAAAATATTTTTAATTAAATAAAAATTATTAGTTATTAATGTTCGTTAGTTTTTACCTTAGTTAGTCTTTAGTTAGTAACCTTAATAACTTATTAATTGACTAACTAACTTTCAAACTAACCAACTAACTTTTATTGTTTGGAAATATTACAACCTCCTCCCCTTAGAGAAATCTTGATGTCCTCATCTCGAGAGAAACTGGGGATACCATTATGAAACTTGTGGGTTATAGGCCCATCACGCTTTTGTTGCGCTACTTTGATCACTCACAGGCATGCAGTCTTTTGAAACAACAACCCATTGTATTTGAAATATCCAACTCATGATTACAATAGAAATTTACTGTAGTTACATCTCATGAACATCTTCTAGGTTTTTCCTAAGTATCTTGGTATGTTTTACATAACTGTAGCTTGTATAGTTTCGCTTCCTGTAAGCTCAAGTTCTCTTTGAGTTTTGTTGGGACAATTGAAGTAGTTATGTCCAATTTTGTGGCACTTGAAGCATCGGTGTTTAGGATGCTTTGGACATTCCCTTTTGAAATGGCCTAGCTCCGTGCAATAGAAACTGTCAAGATTGTGGGAGAGAAGGAAGGAGTCTCACTTGAAGCTCTCTTGCTTGCACAATGGGGGAAGACACACAAGGGTGGAGGCTGAAAACAGTTTTTCTCTTCTTAGTTGTGTAAGCCAAAAGAACTCAAGTACAAAGAAATAGAAGAACCCTATATATGGGTCTCAAACCAAACTCAACTAACTAAGGTGGCATACTAACTGAGCCACGAACTAGAGTAGATAAGGATAGCTATCATGTAGCTATTATTCATGGGCGGTGTACCAACCGCGTCTGCAACTGACAAGTCGGTGACATAAATACACAACGGTCACCCTGGCGTATCACGAGTGGAGCTCGATATCTCAACACTCCCCCTCAAGCTCAATCCCAATTCCTGCATACCAAGCAGGTCTCTAAACTTGCATAGCTTCTCTGCGCCCAATGCCTTCGTGAATATGTCAGCTACCTGATCCTCTGTGCTGACATAAACTAGATCAATAAGACCTAGTAAAACCCTCTCTCGCACATAGTGATAATGCACCTCAATGTGCTTTGTTCTAGCATGATAGACTGGGTTATTTGCCAAGTGTATACTACTCATGTTGTCACAATAAATGACAACTGGTCCATCTGTAGACTGATGCATATCATAAAGTAGCTTATGCAACCAAGCTACCTCACATGCAGCCATTGCTGCACCCCTGTACTCAGCCTCTGTGCTCGACAAGGCAACTGTAGGCTGTTTCTTACTGCTCCAAGTGACTGCAGCACTCCCAAAAGAGAACACATATCCACTGGTAGATCGTCTATCAGAAATACTACCAGCCCAATCAGCATCAGTGTATCCATGCAACTGTATCTGAACCCCAGTCTCATAAAATAGTCCATACTGCAATGTGGACTTCACATACCTGAGTATGCGTCTAGCCACATCCAAATGTGGTTTCCTTGGAGCCTGCATAAACTGACTTACCAATCCAACATCATAGCTCAAATCTGGCCTGGTAATAGTCATATAAATCAAACTTTCTACTATGCGTCTGTACATAGTAGGGTCTTCTAGAAGCTCACCTGCATCTGTGCTCAGCTTCACATTTTGCTCCAAAGGAACTGAAATAGGCTTACAACCTATCATCCCATATTTGGACAGCATGTCCAATCCATACTGCATCTGCAAGAGCTGTATCCCACTTGGTGATCTAATCACTTCAATGCCCAAGAAATAACGCAGCTCTCCCAAATCCTTCATCTCAAACTTCTGCTTCAATAGCATTTTCACATGAAGGATATCTTCATCACTGTCACCTGTCATAATCAAATCATCAACATAAATGACAAGTAGCATAATACCTTTCTCTGTTTTTCTCACATAAAGTGAGAAATCTGCCTTGGAAATCTGAAAGCCAATAGTGACAAGATACTGTCCTATCTTGTCAGACCATGCTCTAGGTGCTTGCTTCAAGCCATACAAGGCTTTCTTCAACCTGCAAACAAACTCAGGATGAACAGCATGCACATAACCTGGTGGCTGCTCCATATAGACCTCTTCTTGCAACTCACCATGCAAGAAGGCATTCTTTACATCCATCTGATGTAAAGACCATCCCTTTGATGCAGCCATAGCAATGACTGCTCTTACAGTTGCCATCCTTGCAACCGGACTGAATGTTTCTTCATAGTCAATGCCATATGTTTGTGCATACCCCTTGACTACTAATCTTGCCTTGTATCTGTTCACAGAACCATCTGCATTGTGCTTCACCTTATAAACCCACTTACAGCCAATTGCATTTTTACCTTTAGGCAAAGGTACCAATTCCCATGTAGCATTTGCTTCCAAGGCATCCATTTCTTCATCCATAGCTTTCTCCCATTTTTCTTTTCCCATGGCTTGCTCAAAAGATGTGGGTTCTGGTTCCTGTATCACTTTGACCATATATGCATAGTGAATGGCTGTAAATGTATCATATTTCAGCCTATCCACAGGATACCTAGCTCTTGTAGACCTGCGCAAAGTAGGTTCACTCCCACGTGCTCTCAAAACATCCCTGGTCTTCCTTACTCCAGGTGTAACAATAGAAGGAATACCCAACTCATCATCAATGCTCTGTTCTGAGCCACTGGATTCACCATCCACATAAGAGTGACCTGCATTCACATCAACCATGGGCTGATCAACCTTCTCTTTTCCTTTTCGTGATACCTGCATACCACTGTCTGCATTACTTTGAGAAGATTCTCCTGATCTCAATCTGCCTGTCCATGGCGAAGAATGTGAACCACTACTAGAGGACGCTCCAGGTCCACTAATATTTTGTGATTGCTGCTGTGAATTTTGTGCAGCATTACCATTTTGTGCATCTACATCATCAATCACATTTACTGGTTTATACTAGCTACTCATCTCATCAAAAACATCTCTGCTCACTGTAAACTTACGAGTAGAAGGGTTATAGCATCTATACCCTTTTTGCTGTAGAGAGTAACCAATAAAGATGCACTTCTCAGCTTTTGGATCCAACTTGGATCTCAACTCATCTGGCACATGTACATAGGCAATGCAGCCAAAAATTTTCAAATGAGAAATATCTGGTTTCCTACCAGTATACCTCTCCTCTGGAGTCATTCCATGTATTGCTGCAGTGGGAGTCCTGTTCATTATGTAGACTGCTGTAGCAACTGCTTCAGCCCAATAAAAATCTGGCAAGTCTTTTTCATTGAGCATGGCACGAGATACCTCTCCAATATGTCTGTTTTTCCTTTTTGCAATTCCATTTTGTTGTGGGGTATAACTGCATGAATATTGCTGCTTTATGCCATGCTCCTGCAAGAACTTTGCAAACTCATTTGAGAGGTACTCTCCCCCTCCATCTGACCTTAGGCATTTTATTTGCAGACCTGTTTCTTTTTCAGCCATAGCTTTAAGGGTTTTGAAATGCCCAAAAACTTCACTTTTCTTTTTCATAAAATACACCCAAACTTTTCTGCTATAGTCATCAATAAAAGTGACAAAATAATGACAGCCTCCAAGAGATGCAGCTTTAGTAGTCCACACATCAGAGTGAATTAATTCCAATGGCTTCTCACTCTCTTGAACATGTCTAGGAAATGGTTTCCTTGCCTGTTTTCCAAACTAACAGGCTTCACATACCTTATGCATTTCTGCAACCTTGAATTTTGGCAATCCTGCAACAATATTTTGGGCCTGCATTGATTTAAGTCGCTGTACATTAACATGACCAATGCGTTTATGCCATATATCAATATCTGCAACTACACCGGTCCCATGTGCAAACATTGCTGCACTCAATTCAGACATGTCTGCATCCAACGTAAACATTCTGCCCTTCTTCTTTCCTTTTGCTATCAAGCGACCTTTATTTTTCATATCCTCAACAAAGCATCCATGAGGATTAAATCTGACCTGCAAGCCCTGCTCAACCATTTGACCGACAGAAACCAGATTCTTGGTGATATTCGAGACATGAAATACATCGGACAGGTATTTCTTTTTCCCATCCTGCATAGACAAGGGAATTTTTCCAATCTGCACGATAGGATGTGCAGTATCATCACCAGTCTCCACAAATCCTGGTTTTTTCATTTTCCTTGCATCCTCCATCCATTCTGCATGACCTGTCATGTGGTTTGATGCACCTGAGTCAACATACCATACATCATTGCTTTCTTCTGCACTTGTCACAGAATTGTTCATGTGCTGCACCATGAACAAATGCTCATTTCTGTCATCACCCTGTCTGCTAGAAGATGCATAATTCCCTTGTTGCAGTTTTTCGTTCATGATGTCATTCTGCTTTTTATAGCAGTCTTTAGCCATATGACCCATTTTTACCACAGTAGTAGCATTCAACATTACTGTTTGCATTTTGACCTCTTTGCCATCCACCACGACCTCTTTGGCTCTCCCTGCCTCTAGAGTTACCACGTCCTCCTCCATAGAACTGGTTTTCTTGAGTTTGCTGCATATTCTGATTTCTGCCACGGCCTCCAAATCGGCCTCCTCTACCTCTGCCTCTACCTCTTCCAGCATTTGAGTAGAAGACAGCTTCTTTTGAAGTTCCTCCTGAAGAAGATGCACCACCATTTCTCTGCTCCTCAGAAATTAGAAGAGCAATCAACTCCTCAAAATCAGGAAATCTTTCACGAACGGAAATGGATGTTCGGAACTGTGCATAATCCTTTCCTAGACCATTCAAGGTCACGGAAACTAAATCATCATCTTCCACTGGCGACCCAATGGAAGCAAGTGCATCTGCAATCTTCTTCACCTTCATGTGGTAGTCGTTGATGCTCATACTTTCTCTTTGCACATTATGCAACTCTTGCTTGAGCTGCATTTTCCTGGCTTGCGTATTTGTGCTATACATTTTTGACAAAGTATCCCATGCCTCCTTTGGCATACTTGCATCCTGAATATGCACAATCATAGAGTCTGAAATACTGATAGACAGCCAATACATAACTTTCCTGGCTCGCTCATGCCATGTTTTGAATGCCTGCATTTGCTGTTGATTGGGAACATCAGGAAGAACTGGTTCTTCTTCATTTCCTGCAACAAATTCCCAATATCCTTTTCCCATAAGGAAATTCGTCATTCTAAACTTCCATGCTTGGAAGTTGTTCTTGTCAAGCTTTTCAGTGACAATCTGTGAAAGAGAATCAGATGCCATTACAGAAGACTGCAAAAAATTCTGTCACTGCAAAAACCACAGCTTCACCCTCACAAGGGAAAATCTGCAAAACTGGCGAAAGTGGTATTTGACCACACAGTCACTTCCTAGTGTTGATTTTGTATCAACAGGCAACAGGGATGATTCTGTAACTCCCAATGTCTCTGCGCACAAGCATACAATGCAAATTTTACAGTAACTTTTCATCGACCTGTAGAACACTGGCTGCACAGCATAAAACTGGGCCTTTTTCTGAGTGCGTGCAGAAAACTTCCGCCTCCAAAACAGGCCCCGAAATGGCCTCAAATAAAAAAAACAAGGTCGCCACGGGCTAAAGCCCTCTCCCGCAGCATATATTGCCCTCTTGCTTCACCGCGAAGGGCGTCTCAACCTGAGACAATGCACTCCTGCACTTTCCGGCTGTGCTACCTGCAGAGATCTGCTCCCGAAACAGAAAATGAAAGCAACACTGCTCCTCTTACCAGAACACCGCGAGCTTGGCTTGCTTTCTTGAGCTCCTTACCACGAACAAGGCTCTGATACCATGTCAATATTGTGGGAGAGAAGGAAGGAGTCTCGCTTGAAGCTCTCTTGCTTGCACAATGGGGGAAGACACACAAGGGTGGAGGCTGAAAATAGTTTTTCTCTTCTTAGTTGTGTAAGCCAAAAGAACTCAAGTACAAAGAAATAGAAGAACCCTATATATGGGTCTCAAACCAAACTCAACTAACTAAAGTGGCATACTAACTGAGCCACGAACTAGAGTAGATAAGGATAGCTATCATGTAGCTATTATTCATGGGCGGTGTACCAACCGCGTCTGCAACTGACAAGTCGGTGACATAAATACACAATGGTCACCCTGGCGTATCACGAGTGGAGCTCGATATCTCAACATAAACAACGCAGAAGTTTATCACTTGCGATCACAAGGTTCTTGGTTGTCCTTGGCAGGAGTTTCTTCTTTAGACTAAATTGTCCTAGGATCCTTTTAGCAGATCAAAGTGGTCTTCTACCTCGGATACTATGTTCCCAGATTGTCCTCTTCTTAGTTCGGGACTGAGCTCCATGGACAATTGGCTTTGCTTGTAATACTAAATAATACTTCCAAGCTTCCACATTCTGTAAGACCCAATCTATATTAGTTGAGAAGGAACGACTAAATAGAAATTCATTGCAATTTATAACTGTCATTCGCGAGTGTATCTCTAATCATTTATAAGTTCTAGGCTCAAAATAGATGCAACTCATATTACTCAGGTTAACTATAGTTACAAGAGTAAAGTTTATTCCAATACAAGTTGTATTTGATGTTGACAGAATTTCTAAGATTTCTAATCATCCTGAAGAGGTGTTATAGGTTCTAGGTCTTCATCTTCATCTAATTCCTCTATATATCCATAGACTGCACATGTGTAGCTTTGTTTTCTTGGAGGCTCAATGTCTTCTGGACTTAAATTAGGGTAGTGTGCTTGGATGTGTCCTAGCTCATTACAATGGAAGCATCGACAGTAGAGACATCTCCTACAGATGTGCCCTATCTCTCCACACGTATGGCATCTCTTACCCAAATCTTGGAAGTCATCTTTGCTACAATTGATCGATTTAAGTTCTTGGACGATTGGATTCACTCGGAGAATGCATCTTGCAATTCCGTTGGATGCATTGCTTCAATACGGTGGTTTAGAGGAGTGTTTAGGTCATGGCAAAACTTGGATACTTGCTGTGCAATATCCATAGGTGGCGCATATTTTATTAGGGTCACAAACTTTGAGTAGTAAGCTTCCAAGGTTAATTCTAGCTGCTTGAGCTTGAAGAATTTGTTCATCCTCAAAGTTTGGTTGGTTGGCGGAAGGTATCATCCCCGTACAACATCTTTCACCTGAGGCCAAGTGACGCGGCTTCGAAATACCTTGATCCTTGCACCATTGCTTCCACCACCAAGCCTAACCAACTAGCTTAAGTTTGGCTATCATTGTTTGATTGGTAGAAGAATTTCCCGAAGCAGAGAAATAATCATCCATCGACTCAATCCATATCTCTGTCTCTGATGCGACATCTATCCCTTCTCCATCAAACTCGGGTGCCTTAATTTGCTTGAGAGGAAATTTCTTCTCTTGCATGTCAGCATTTATGGGTGCAAGGAGTGCCTAACAATCAAGCCATACCACTTAGATTATTTTGTTTAGGATATGTCTATGAACCATACATTAATCAATCACGCATCATTACGAAGTTTCACTCTAATACAACTGTGAGGTGCCTGCCCATCGGCTATCCAGGCACACTTTTAGCGGTCTATCGAGAAATGAATCTAAGCGTTGCTTCCTGGCACTCCCATGGAATGTTCCGGGTTTTGTCGCCTAGGGTTTCCTGAATCCGCCTCGCAACAGAACGTTCATGGCCGAACCCACTAGGATCGACCTGAAATTTGGGCTTCTAGTGGTCAAGGCCTCCTAACAACATTCTAGCATCGGATCTTCGATATCCTACTTTACGCATAGATACCCAAGCCGAAGCAGACCCATGCCGCACTTGGTTCAAAGAGAATGGGAAATGAGAGGGATGCACTGTTGAACCTCTTTGCCCGTGGGGCATAGTCCCATTTCGATCCCTAAAACAACATGAATCAGGGTTCTAATCTAACAATTCCTAAGGGTCGTCAGACGTCGGTAAAACCTTGTGAGAAGCCTCCTAATTCTCTGGGACCACCTTGCCGTAGGACAGACCCATCGGGGGTCTGCCCACCTGCTTCCCTTGATAGCTTTAGTTTTCTAATTAGATCCAACCACATTTATGTATGACACTTAAAATCAGCTTCATTAATTAAGCCTTTAAGGAAACATGGTTCGTTCGAAAAACTTATAGCACATACACGAAAATAGAGCAAGCAATCTATTGACAAACAAGTTCCTTAACTTATCTTCAAGTTAATCTTTGTTTCCGCCCATATAGGAGAAATTATGTATCCCTTCTATCCAACAGAAGTATCCCTTCCGCCTTGCAGAAGTAACTGGTCCAAATCTCATGGCACCACAAACTCAATCCTTTATCTAGAATAGGATCTCCCAATATGCCTAGAGGTTAGGGATCATAGAGGTCTTCAACTCCATTCTGGGGTGTCTAGAGCTCCAATTGACTCACAAGCTATCTAGGAGCGAAACATCATTCCAGTGGTTGGCCTTTTCACCACTCGACCTTCGGCCCATGAATCGAGGAGTACCCTCTTTGGGTTAGTCTGCGATGCAATCATGGAGGTGATCCACTCATGCAAAGTATCATTCCTTAATTAAATCCTTTAAGAATCAAGCACAAACAAGGCATTCAGCCCTAATATCATTTTCTAGGAAAACATTCCTTTATCCACATGGCAACTTGTCATCATAAGCACTTGGAATAATCATCCAAACAACAACTAACCACCAGTTGAATGTAAAAGCGTTTAGGATGTTGTTCGATCAACTAACAAAACCAATTGCATTCTTTCCAAACAATGCAAGAATAGACGATATAACATTTCCATCGCATATTTGCTCTCCCCCTTGGGATCTAAGAGCAATACTATGTAAAATGTTTCTTAACACTTCCTTCCTTTGGCTAGGGTATATGTTAAGGGTTCAAACACTATTCATGATGTAAGTTCTATAGGTCACTTAACTTAATCGATAATCTAAACTTTGGCTACCTGGCAGGTACTTGGGAGGTACTTGCCAAACTTTGGCTACCTTGTATGTTTAGAGGGATATCTTTTGATGTTTAGAGGCATATCAAAAGATATGCCTTAAACGCTACCTTGTATGTTTTGAGGGATAGAAAATTCTGCAGTGATTGTCCTATATGTGGATGACCTTCTTATTATGGGTGACTATGAATATATGATCCATTAGACTCCAAAGGCTTAGAGCTCTGAGTTTGAAATGATAGACTTGGGATTGTTGCACTATTATTTGGGGATTGAAGTTTGGCAAGTACCTGGCAAAATATTCCTCTCTCAAAAGAAGTATGCATGGGAGATCTTAAAAGCCCTTGACATAACCGAGTGTAAGGAGGTAGCTACACCTATGGAGGTCAATGAAAAGTTATCCATTGGGAATACATTAGTACTAGTAGACATTTGGAGGTATAGGAGTTTGGTTGGCAGTCTCATCTACTTATGTAACAATAGGCCAAATATTAGTTTTGTTGTTAGTGTTTTGAGCAAGTTCTCAAACAATCTACGAGACAATCATTGGAAAGTTGGGATGTAGGTGCTCATATACTTGAAGGGAACTCTTGACTATGGTATCACATACAATTTCAGAAGTGCTCTTATGGGAAACCATGACTTAGATGGGGCAAGAGATAGTGATTCCAAGAAATCTATTTTTGGATATTGGTTCTCTTTAGGTTTGAGAATCTTCTCTTGGATCAATAAGAAGCAACCAACTATAGCATTGTCATTTACCAAAGTAGAGTACAAGGTGGCTTGCTTTTCTATATGTGAAGCAGTATGGTTAAGGAGGATCCTATGGCATATGTGAGTATAGGATGAAGATCCAATAATGCTAAGATGTGACAATCAGAGTTGCACCACCCTTGCCAAAAATCCAGTTTTTCATGCACACACCAAATATATTGAGATCCAATATCACTATGTGCATGACTTGATCGAGGATGGGATAATAGAGCTGGTCTACTATCCAATGGAGGAGAATGGAGTAGATATCTTCACCAAAGCTCTTAAAAAGGATCTGCTTTGAATTCATCTTCATAGACTTGGCATTCGGCCGAGAATGTAGTTCACCTGACATTGAGGAGGGTGTTAGATATACTCAATGCCCCACCCTTGTAAGGTATCTACAATGATCCATGGTGCTACAAGTTGTAAGGCCCCCATTATGAGGAGAAGCCATTTGTGAGCACAGATATTGGGTAGGTCCTGACTTGTATATCGAATGAGGCCTATGGGATAAGATAGAAAAAATGTGACCTTTGTGGATCTAGCCCTTGGGTTAGATAGAGCGGGTATGCTGGTAGCAACTCAAGGCACAATGCATTGAGTTGTGGAGTGTGGGAGTTATTAGGGGCCCCTATCGTGGGGTCCGAGGGCCATGGAAGGGGCTCTTGGTTGGGGGGTCTCAAGGGGAACTAGCGGCCCCCCTAACAGGGATCCGGGGTAGTGTCCCCCAACTCGACATTAAAGGGAATATTCCTTGGCTGGACTTGCTGACCAAACTACCTTCCTCAGCTATAAAAGGAAGACCCTTCTAAAGCCGTCGTCAATCTATCTTTCACCTAGTCAAAATTCTTCTAGCTACCCTAACCTCTTTGCTTATCATTTGTCTTGATCACCATCTAAGCTTCATGGTGGACTTCACAGTGGAAGCGCACTGGTGGACAGAGCCATCTTTGTATCGTTTCATTTGAAATTAAAGTAGTCTTTATTCTTCTCATATTTTTTGCATGTTCTCTACTCCTTGCTTAGATTCTATGTACTATGTCATGTAATTTCTACATTGTTCAAGAATCTATTTTGTGCGGTCTAAGTCCTAGACTCAAACTTTTAAGGGCTATTACAATATATGAGGGTAAAGTTTGTATATTATCATTGCTACATGCCATAGCTTGTTTCAATCTTGTTGCCTTGAGTATTATCAAAGTTATGGACATACATACATACATTCAAGATTCTATCCAAGGGCATACATACATCACATGTTAAGAATGACTATACATGGGCATGGTTAGGGTAGTTATGGATAGTTGCAAATAGGGCTTTAGCTTGTAGATCCTAGCATCACTATTCGTTCATTAACATAGTTCTTAAATTGTCTAGAAAGATTAGGTAATCATTCATTTAGGCCTCTCATTCATGATGGTATGCCACATTCACAATGCAAATTGTTGAGTGACTTGATGTTAGAGGAAGGCCCTCAATGTTTTCAATGCCTTGGATAATAAATTTGATGTGTAAAGGAAAAAGTCTTTTCTTTAGGATGGAGAAACAACTTTGTACAAATGGTTCCTTAAGAACTTGCTACTACAACTTGATAATTGTGGGTCTAAGAACGAAAAAATATACTAGTTGCTACTCCAACTTGATAATTGTGTATTTGTTATTACTAGTTGCTACATGAACATTTAAAATAATGTGGTTATGGCTTTTGATGCTTAGACACAATGATGCAGGTGCAATGTTTAGTAGGTTTTGAGAAAATCTAAGAACTACATAGACATTCACCTTACCAAATATGCTTGATGTATTCCATGATTGTGAGACCCAAGAACTAGCTTCCTTTTTTATGACCCAAATACTAGACTTCAAACCATGTATTAATGGTTGCCTTTATGAAGTCTTGGATACCTTGGTTGACCAGTCAATACCATTGCAATTTAGAATTTTCATTCTTGATAATGTGCCTTGCATGCATTCTAAAGTTTATGCAAAAATCATTGAATGATTGCTAAAAGAAGGCATATCTAGTTGCAGAAAAGGGAGAAAGAAGGAAAACCAATGCTTACTTTTAGAAATCCAAAGATGTTTCCAATGAAAAATGGTGCATCAATGGATATTAGCATTGCAAAACGTATCTAAAGTCTTGTGTGACATTCCAAGGTTTTGCCAATTTTGAATGATAGTTTTTGAATTAAACATATTCCTATCGATATCTTTTTGAAACTTCCCTAATCTCACAAAGCTTGCATTTCAATATCCAAAGTGCAGCAATGAGATAATGATAAAAAAGTCATGAATTCCAAGTTACAAGAATCATATGCTTGATCTTCAAGGGTGTAAAACCATTAGAAAATGACACCTGTGTGTGAATCACATAATAAGTTATTTATTACTTAATTGAAAAGAAAGAGGAATAAGGCTATCAATAAGGGGATTATGGGGTGTTATGAAGGGGGTTAGGTAGCCAAAAACGGCCACAAAAAATAGGTGCCATCCCCCCAAATCATTGGGCAATGATTGCCCTTCCCACTTAATCATTTATGCCCCCTTTCCTCCATAGATGTCTCCAAAATCTCTCTCTCTCTCTCTCTCTCCCCATAAGAGTATGGGCTTTATGTCTATACCATGGTGTTGGAGCTAGAAGCACCTATATAGGGAGTAGTAGTGACTCTAGCTCTACTTGGTTTCCACTCTATATGTGGTGCCCTATACTTAGTGGTGGTTGGTGAACCCTCACATGTGCGGCATTCAAGGGTGTAGTTCTGAGATGTGCCTCAATGTTGTATCTTTCGATATCATGAATACAAAGATTCCTTATTAATATATATTGTGTAACATTCCGCAATGCCTTATGACTTGAAGTCCTATGAAGGTCCGTAACACTTGGTATTAGAGAAACTCTAGCACAGAGCATACTAGCTTGAGAGAGGAGTAGGCTCATAGATGCAGAGGAGATCCTACCATAACACATTGTGCAACGTGATGTGACGACCCCAACATGACACATCAATGCGACATGATATGACACAACACGACACGATATGATGCAACACCCCACGTTGTGATGCCCCCCGAGCGTGTTACCTGCTGGAAATGGGAAGAGAACATGATGTACCAAAAAAGTTGAGAGGGAGACATGATGTGATAGGGATGCATGTCATACCATTCAAAAATGTATTGAAGAGAGCTGAGGTTGTGGGATGACACTTTCTTTGAAGAGGAAAAGGAGCTATGCTCAAAATCACATACCAGAAGAAAGAGTTGCGGCTCAAATTGATTGAGTAGACAAAGAAGACCATCAAAGTGCTAAGGAAGATCCACAAAGGAATAGATGTGTTGTGAAATCTTGAAGAGAAGGGTGAAGAGCTAGATAAAGACTCGGTCTAGAAGATTGAGTACCAGTTGACCATGGTGCGAGAGAGTCGAGTTGTGGCAACAAGTAAAGATAGTCCAAGACCTCAACACAGAGTTGCAAGAGAAAGTCATGTTGAGGTGGACTAGGAGACTACCTCTAGATCTACAAGAGCCAAAGAGCGGGCCAAACCATACTTGAAGTAGATGCGAGCTGAAAGAGTCCAACAGTTCAAGAATGGAGTGAAGCCAACCAAAGAAGAATCAAAGAGCCAAGAAAAGAAGAAATAGGTAAATAAAAAAGAAGAATCATGGTCAGATGAAGATGAAGATGAAGACCAAGGAGAGGATAAGCTCAACCCAGATCTTGGAACACCTCGCCCCCAACAAGAAGGAGCCGACAACTACTGCACTGACTACTACCCCAAAGACTACTACCGAGGAGGCTACCCTGAAGACCAATATCTCTACAATGAATATCCTCCTAAAGGAGATGGATACTACTACCTTGAAAATGTTACCATCAACTACCACCTAGAAGGAGAATACCTCAACACTGACTACCCCTATCCTAGAGAATGCCAACCAAAAGAAGTTCCAGAAAAGGAAGAAATGATGGAATATTATGTGAAGGGAGAAGGATGAAGAATGGATGTGTATTCAAAAGGAGAAAATATTATGATGGAGTTAGGATATATAAAATAAGATAAAGCTAGGTAGACATCTAAGAAGGATGAACCACTGCACCCATGGGTTGTAGCCCAGATAAAAGAAGAACCAGTGCTAGAAGAAGAGAAGGGGGAGGATGAGCTCGATCCTGATCCTGGAACACCACCCATTGAGATTGAGGGTGAGGCTAGGATGGCACCCTCTTGTGAGGTATGGGATACCTTTGATGAAGAGGAAGATGAATAAGTAGGGGAGGAGATAGAATTAGAGGATGAGAATGGAAGGGTGAAAGCACCTGGGGCAGGGCATCCACTACATGGAGCCAACATTTCTACCTGAGATGATGATTTTGGTGAAGGAAGAAAGAAGAAAGGGGGAGGATGAGCTCAGCCCAAATCTTGGAATACCTCTATTCCAACAACCCAAAGAAGAAGTAAAGGTGAGGAGGAGCTCAACCTACATCTTGGAACACCTCAACCCCAACAACCCCAACCCTGACAACCCATCAAACCCTCAAAGTTTGATGATGATAGACTAAGAAAAGAGTTGAAGGAGAGAATCATGCAAAAATGGGATGAGATAGAAGAAGATGATAGAAAAGAAGAAATAGACTTATTAGATGGAGCCATAGAGAAGATCAAGGAAAAGAGTGTTGGGCAGGCAACAGAGCTTGCTATGCGGTATTCTACTAGAGATAGACGTCCCCCTAACAGATTTTAGCCCTCGATGCATTATGTCTTGGTTTTACAGATGCAGGAGAGCCTTTGACTTATGATGAGGCTATGCGCAGGGGTGACAGTCACTCCTAGGAGAGGGCTATGCAGTCTGAGATAGACTCCTTGCATAAGAATGAGACTTGGGATTTGGTTTCCTTGCCTAGTGGCAATATGGATTTGCCATGCAAATGGGTGTACAAGTTGAAGAGTACCCTTGGACACCCCAAGCCAGCTTATAAGGCAAGACTTGTTGCTAATGGTTTTAAATAGGAGCATGGAGTTGACTTTGATGAAGTCTTTTTCCTGTGGTTAAGATGACCACCCTCCTCTTGGTTTTAGCCTTATTCGTGTAGCTTGACTTGGACTTGTATCGGATGGATGTCAAGACGGAATTTTTACATGGGGATTTGCATGATGAGATTTACATGGAGCAGCCTAAGGGCTTTGCAGAGCCTAGCAAGGAGCACCTAGTGTGTATGTTGAAGAAAAGTCTTTATCTTGAAGCAGGCACCTAGGGAATGGTACCATAAGTTTGATGCTTTTATGTAGTCATAGGGCTACAACCATAGTGCTATGGATTCGTGCTTGTACATGAAGAAAGCCCATGATGGATCTTTGCTTATTTTGGCACAGGAGTTGTGGGGTACACTTACTCTAATTATGGAGGACATGCAGATAGTAGGAAGTCCAATTCTGGCTATGTGTTCACCTATGATGCTAGAGGTTCTGTCTCTTGGATGTCTAGGGTTCAGAAGTGTATGACTCTTTCCACCCCTAAGACTAAGTATGTTGCAACCACTGAGGCTTGCAAGGAGGCCATATGGTTAGGACGTTTGGTTCATGACCTTGGTATTGATGCTATCTCTACACCGCATTTGGATTCTATGAGTGCTATTCAATTAGCCAAGAATCTGATCTTCCATGCAAAGACAAAACACATTGAGGTGAGATATCACTTCATACGTGGGGTTGTTTTGTAGACCTTGTCAAGATCTCAACCTGATCAGAATTCTATAAATCTACTCACAAAAAGCCTCTCTACTGAGAACTTTTCCTTTCTCAGGTGTTTGATGGGCATGGGATGAGATGACATCTTTCCTAATCCTATTGTACATGTGTACATGTTATAATGTCTTTTCTTTTTTCTTTTTCACTCCTCACTAGGTTAGATTCACCTTTAAGTGGGAGGTTGTTGGGGGTGAAGGCGTCTCCACCTAGCTGCCCATGTATTACTACACTAATAGTACCCGCACCTGCAAATTGCAGGCAGTAGGTGCCCGTCACCGTCACTTTATTCTTTATTCTTTTAGTGACACATGAATAAAGGAAAGGTTGGTCACACATTGTGATTGTTGGAGTTCCCACATTGTGAGTTTCTGTCTCTTGCTCTTGCTCTCCCACCATAGCTCTCTCGTGCAAGCTTTGATCCTTCTCACCTTTCAAAGATGATTTAAGAAAAGAGATAGAAGAGCAAGTAGAGTTAGCTAGGAAGAAGCTAGAAGAGAAAGAAAATCTATAGCAAGATGTGTGAAAACAAGTAGAAGAAAACAAGAAGAAGAAAGTTAGAAAAATGATTAAGTAGAAATAGGTAGAGGAAGCAAGTTAGAAGAACAAGTATGAAGAGCTAGAAAGCCAAAGGAAGAAGAGGAGAAAAAGATAGACCTAGGAAATGTAGGCCAAAAGGATAAAGAAACGATGGAGAGAGAGGAGAATGAGAATGAGAAGTAGAAGAAGGTGAAACCAAACGCCAAGAAATGAAGGCATGCCTCTAGAGCCAAGATGAGTGATGAGAATGAAGATGCCTCAAAAACCCCCCAAGCTAAACCCATGGATAAGAATGAAGCAAACCAAGCTTTTGATCCAAGGCCACATCCCATCCCAACCAACTCAGATCAAAGTTAGAACCAAGTGCACTTTGGCAATGGAGTCATTAGCTACATCTTTGAGTCCAAAAGAGGCAAACCCTTTTGAGCTAGGATAGAATGAGTCAGAGGACAAAGCTTCAAAGAAAGGAGAGCATGAGAGAGTGCTCTCAATATGGTCCAAACAAGGTAACTTAGTGCCATGGAAGGGAACCTTGCTAGTTGAGTCTTGGGAACTCTCCAACTCACTCTTAAGGTGAATATCTTTGGACTACATCACCCATTACGACCACAAGTAGTGCAAGGAATTGTAATCTCAATCCTATGGATCCATGTCACACTAAGCAAAATGCATATGGGCATCACCCCAAGAACTTCAAAGATACCTCTACTTCTGCAAACAAAAATCTGGTCCAAGCATGACGACTTAGTCCATTCCCCTCCAAGAACTTCCACTCCAAATGAGGCTAAGAAGAGCCAAAGAGGTGCCATGCACCAAGACCGCACCGTCCGTACAAGAAGTCAAGCTAAACCAACCAATTTGTTTAAGTTCAAGGCAAGCAAGAAAGATCTAGCAGAGGCCAAGGAAAACAGCCCAAGTTCTTGACTTGGCGAGGGCAAAGCGTCTTGGCAGACGAACCAAGAGACCCAAGTCCCTAAGGCAAACAAACCAAGAGACCCAAGTCCTCAAGGCAAGGCCCAAGGCAACAACACAAAGAAAGGGAGGAATAGTGCAATGAGCAACGCAATGGAATGCCTCCCTTAAGGTGTGGCACAACATGGCTACAACAACCGCATCACCATGCCTTGACCCTAATAGTGCGACAACTTGTGATTGTGTCTACAAAGCTTGGTATGCAAAGCCATAAAAATGCCAAGCCACCTCAAGTTAGGACTATGAAGTCTCCACTCCTCAAATGCAATTGAGTTGAGGGTCGATTGGAATGCAAAAGAATAAAAGAACTAAGTCTAGATGGGTAGACCCTGGCCAGCTTGATAGAATACACTATGTAAAGATTCCCAAGTCATAGTGCAACAAACACTGATCAACTTGATAGAAAAGGCTATACTAAGACCCTGCTAAGGAGTCCAGACCTAGCCTGGCAGACACTGAATAGATTGATAGAATAAGTTGTGTTAAGACCCCAGAATGAGTTAAGAAACCACCCTTAGATTGCTGAGGATAGCAATCCATTAAGCGAGGTTGAGTGCTATGAGCTTTGTAGCTATACCATGGTGTTGGAGGTAGAAACGCCTGTATAGGGAGTAGTAGTGGCTTTGAGCTCTGCTAGTGTTCACTCTACATGTGACTCCTTATCCTTAGCAATCTCCCTCACATGTGCGGCGTCACGAGGGTGTAGTCTTGATATGTGTCTCAATGGTGTCTCTTTCGATATCATGAGAAAGATTACTTATTGATTAATCTTGTGTACATTTAGCTGTGCCTTTTTGTGCCTCATGACAAGTTATGACTTGAAGTACCATGAAGGTCTATAATACCCCCTCCCCCTCCCCCCCTTCCCCTTTCTTCATTGTCATGATCATTATCATCTTCTTCTTCCTTGGCAAAAGCCAATAGGCTAAAAGAGCACAAAGAGAGAGAGAGAGAGAGAGAGAGAGAGAGAGAGAGAGAGAGAGAGAGAGAGAGAGAGAGAGAGAGAGAACTCATCCATCTCGAGATCAGCATAGCAAGCGTACACCCCAACATGTGCATGAGGCAAACCCTTCATTCCCCCTCTCAACAAGGAAGAGATTGGGCACCACATAGCTAGGTTTTTCCCATTATTTTGCTTTAATAAGCAAATTATAAAGTTAACAGATAATTAATTAGAAAGGAATTCATGATTAAAATAATAAAAAATAAAAATGATAATGTAACATAGTAATCAAGTAGAGAAGAATTTATAATTTTAATCAAAACTTTAGCATAGCAAACTAGTTAACTATGCGATAATTTAATATTAAAATAGTAATAGGATAACTAAAAATATCAATGTGAAAATTAATATTTTTAAAAATAAATTTTAACACGACTAAAAGGAAAAGAACTATGCTTGTTTTCATAAAAATAAAAAAATTTAGTTTATTTAAGAAGAGTAAATAATTTTAAAACCATTCATTAGCAAAGTTGACCAATAAAATAGTATAAATATTTAAGATGAATGCTAGCAAAATGATCAACAAATGTATCATTAAAATACTAGGTGAAACCTAGCAAAATTTATCCATAAAGTATATTAGAGAACTTGTGAATAAATGAAACATAGGCAAAATCATCATTACAATAATAATTTAATAAAACATTGGTGGAATTGTCATTACATTTGCCATATTTAGCTAAAATACTTGCAAAAAATCAAAGAAAAATTTCAACATCCAAAGGAAAATTACTTAGTAAAAGTGAGCTAAAATAAAAAAATAATTTAGATAAGTAGACTAAGAAAGAATTACTAGTTGAACTATAGTTTTTAAAGTTTAAATAAGGGTGAATGAAAATGATTGGAATTATTGTCTTTAGGTGAAATAATAGTTACTTAATTAGCAATACTTTACTAGGGAATAATTGCTAGAAAAAAAATGGAAAATTTAGATATCATTTTTTTTACTAAATCCCTAAAGGAAAAAATAGGGATGTCCTTAGAAAATGGAGAGATAAAATGTGATATGACTCTAAATGGAACCAACAAATCAATTTTTGGACAAAGACATGGAAAACATAGATTATTTATAATATAGATGTCCAGACACAAGGAAGGTTAAAACAATAGAGGCTGTAATGCAATACAACAATACCAATATTAATAATGTAGCCCCTTCTTTTGTTGTCCATGCATAAACAATGCTATCAACATCATCCAATTGTGCTTAATCCTTTTTGTTGCACACTAATGTTTTTTCTAACAATCAATATACACTTCAAGATTGGATCATTCTTCTTTTTGCACACCAAGTCCAATATATAGCATTAATTTCTTGAAATTCTTAAAATATTGGTTTGTAACAGTGTATTTATTGCTTGACCAAGCTAGATTGCATGAAGTCTATCACATGGTTGCACTAGAACAAAGTTTCCCTTCCTAACATCCACCTTAGAATCCTCTCTAAATAGTCCATAATAGCAATCATCAAGTCTTGGAAATCTCGTGGAACTCTTCAAATTCTTGAACTGAAAAATTTATGCCAATAATTTGAATGTTATCATTGGCCAAAAGTTCACAAAATTATCTTGCATGTATTTGAGTTGCTTGCTCCATTTTTATGAATACTTCTTGTCAATATTCTATAACTAGTGTAATATATTTAGAGGATCCTATATCTGAACCATTTCCTTGTTGCAACCATTGTTTCTAAGATGTAATGTACCTGCCAAGCTATGGCATAAGGGTAATGTTTAGTATTTGCTAAAAGTCCAATCCCAGTCATTACCATATTGTCTCCATTGGAATTCTTAGACCTTGCCAACTAGGTGGCCTTGGATCTACCTCACAACGTAATGAAGTTCTTTGGTTCCAACCCACAAGGATCGACCTAGAGGAACCTATGACCTAATAGTCTCTAGTAGCACTCTAGCATTGAACCAAGAAGATCATGCTATAGTCAAGCAAGGTTGTGTTGAGATATCGAGCTCCACTCGTGATACGCCAGGGTGACCGTTGTGTATTTATGTCACCGACTTGTCAGTTGCAGACGCGGTTGGTACACCGCCCATGAATAATAGCTACATGATAGCTATCCTTATCTATTCCAGTTCGTGGCTCAGTTAGTATGCCACCTTAGTTAGTTGAGTTTGGTTTGAGACCCATATATAGGGTTCTTCTATTTCTTTGTACTTGAGTTCTTTTTGGCTTACACAACTAAGAAGAGGAAAATTGTTTTCAGCCTCCACCCTTGTGTGTCTTCCCCCATTGTGCAAGCAAGAAAGCTTCAAGCGAGACTCCTTCCTTCTCTCCCACAATCTTGACATGGTATCAGAGCCTTGTTCGTGGTAAGGAGCTCAAGAAAGCAAGCCAAGCTCGCGGTGTTCTGGTAAGAGGAGCAGTGTTGCTTTCATTTTCTGTTTTGGGAGCAGATCTCTGCAGGTAGCACAGCCGGAAATTGCAGGAGTGCATTGTCTCAGGTTGAGACACCCTTCGCGGTGAAGCAAGAGGGCAGTATATGCTGCGGGTGAGGGCTTTAGCCCTTAGCGACCTTGTTTTTTTGATTTGAGGCCATTTCGGGGCTTGTTTTGCAGACGGAAGTTTTCTGCACGCACTCAGGAAAAGGCTCAGTTTTATGCTGTGCAGCCACTGTTCTACAGGTCGGTGAAAAGTTACTGTAGAAATTGCATCGTATGCTTGTGCGCAGAGACATTGGGAGTTTCATAATCATCCTTGGTTCCTGTTTATGCAAAATCGTCACTAGGAAGTGACTGTGTGGTCAAATACCACTTTCGCCAGTTTTGCAGATTTGCCCTTGTGAGGGTGAAGCTGTGTTTTTTTGCAGTAACAGAATTTCTTGCAGTATTCTGTAATGGCGTCTGATTCTCTTTCACAGATTGTCACTGAAAAGCTTGACAAGAACAACTTCCAGGCATGGAAGTTTAGAATGACGAATTTCCTTATGGGAAAAGGATATTGGGAATTTGTTGCAGGAAATGAAGAAGAACCAGTTCTTCCTGATGTTCCCAATCAACAGCAAATGCAGGCATTCAAAGCATGGCATGAGAGAGCCAGGAAAGTTATGTACTGGCTGTCTATCAGCATTTCAGACTCTATGATTGTGCATATTCAGGATGCAAGTACGCCAAAGGAGGCATGGGATACTCTGTCAAAGATGTATAGCACAAATACGCAAGCCAGGAAAATGCAGCTCAAGCAAGAGTTGCACAATGTGCAAAGAGAAAATATGAGCATCAATGACTACCACATGAAGGTGAAGAAGATTGCAGATGCACTTGCTTCCATTGGGTCGCCAGTGGAAGATGATGATTTAGTTTCCGTGACCTTGAATGGTCTAGGAAAGGATTATGCACAGTTTCGAACATCCATTTCCGTTCGTGAAAGATTTCCTGACTTTGAGGAGTTAATTTCTCTTCTAATTTCTGAGGAGCAGAGAAATGGTGGTGCATCTTCTTCAGGAGGAACTTCAAAAGAAGCTGTCTTCTACTCAAATGCTGTAAGAGGTAGAGGCAGAGGTAGAGGAGGCCGATTTGGAGGCCGTGGCAGAAATTAGAATATGCAGCAAACTCAAGAAAACCAGTCCTATGGAGGAGGACGTGGTAGCTCTAGAGGCAGGGGGAGCCAAAGAGGTCGTGGTGGATGGCAAAGAGGCCAAAATGCAAACAGTAATGTTGAATGCTACTATTGTGGTAAAATGGGTCATATGGCTAAAGACTGCTATAAAAAGCAGAATGACATCATGAATGGAAAACTGCAACAAGGAAATTATGCATCCTCTAGTAGACAGGGTGATGACAGAAATGAGCATTTGTTCATGCTGCAGCACATGAACAATTCTGTGACAAGTGCAGAAGAAAGCAATGATGTATGGTATGTTGACTCAGGTGCATCAAACCACATGACAGGTCATGCAGAATGGATGGAGGATGCAAGGAAAATGAAAAAACCAGGATTTGTGGAGACTGGTGATGATACTGCACATCCTATTGTGCAGATTGGAAAAATTCCATTGTGTATGCAGGATGGGAAAAAGAAATACCTGTCTGATGTATTTCATGTCCCGAATATCACCAAGAATCTGGTTTCTGTTGGTCAAATGGTTGAACAGGGCTTGCAGGTCAGATTTAATCCTCATGGATGCTTTGTTGAGGATATGAAAAATAAAGGTCGCTTGATAGCAAAAGGAAAGAAGAAGGGCAGAATGTTTACATTGGATGCAGACATGTCTGAATTGAGTGCAGCAATGTTTGCACATGGGACCGGTGTAGTTGCAGATATTGATATCTGGCATAAACGCATTGGTCATGTTAATGTACAGCGACTTAAATCAATGCAGGCCCAAAATATTGTTGCAGGATTGCCCAAATTCAAGGTTGCAGAAATGCATAAGGTATGTGAAGCCTGTCAGTTTGGAAAACAGGCAAGGAAACCATTTCCTAGACATGTTCAAGAGAGTGAGAAGCCATTGGAATTAATTCACTCTGATGTGTGGACTACTAAAGCTGCATCTCTTGGAGGCTGTCATTATTTTGTCACTTTTATTGATGACTATAGCAGAAAAGTTTGGGTGTATTTTATGAAAAAGAAAAGTGAAGTTTTTGGGCATTTCAAAACCCTTAAAGCTATGGCTGAAAAAGAAACAGGTCTGCAAATAAAATGCCTAAGGTCAGATGGAGGGGGAGAGTACCTCTCAAATGAGTTTGCAAAGTTCTTGCAGGAGCATGGCATAAAGCAGCAATATTCATGCAGTTATACCCCACAACAAAATGGAATTGCAGAAAGGAAAAACAGACATATTGGAGAGGTATCTCGTGCCATGCTCAATGAAAAAGACTTGCCAGATTTTTATTGGGCTGAAGCAGTTGCTACAGCAGTCTACATAATGAACAGGACTCCCACTGCAGCAATACATGGAATGACTCCAGAGGAGAGGTATACTGGTAGGAAACCAGATATTTCTCATTTGAAATTTTTTGGTTGTATTGCCTATGTACATGTGCCAGATGAGTTGAGATCCAAGTTGGATCCAAAAGCTGAGAAGTGCATCTTTATTGGTTACTCTCTGCAGCAAAAAGGGTATAGATGCTATAACCCTTCTACTCGTAAGTTTACAGTGAGCAGAGATGTTGTTTTTGATGAGATGAGTAGCTGGTATAAACCAGTAAATGTGATTGATGATGTAGATGCACAAAATGGTAATGCTGCACAGCATTCACAGCAGCAGTCACAAAATATTAGTGGACCTGGAGCGTCCTCTAGCAGTGGTTCACATTCTTCACCATGGACAGGCAGATTGAGATCAGGAGAATCTTCTCAAAGTAATGCAGATAGTGGTATGCAGGTATCACGAAAAGGAAAAGAGAAGGTTGATCAGCCCATGTTTGATGTGAATGCAGGTCACTCTTATGTGGATGGTGAATCCAGTGGCTCAGAACAGAGCATTGATGATGAGTTGGGTATCCCTTCTATTGTTACACCTGGAGTAAGGAAGACCAGGGATGTTTTGAGAGCACCTGGGAGTGAACCTACTTTGCGCAGGTCTACGAGAGCTAGGTATCCTGTGGATAGGCTGAAATATGATGGATTTACAGCCATTCACTATGCATATATGGTCAAAGTGATACAGGAACCAGAACCCACATCTTTTGAGCAAGCCATGGGAAAAGAAAAATGGGAGAAAGCCATGGATGAAGAAATGGATGCCTTGGAAGCAAATGCTACATGGGAGTTAGTACCTTTGCCTAAAGGTAAGAATGCAATTGGCTGTAAGTGGGTTTATAAGGTGAAGCACAATGCAGATGGTTCTGTGAACAGATACAAGGCAAGATTAGTAGTCAAGGGGTATGCACAAACATATGGCATTGACTATGAAGAAACATTCAGTCCGGTTGCAAGGATGGCAACCGTAAGAGCAGTCATTGCTATGGCTGCATCAAAGGGATGGTCTTTACATCAGATGGATGTAAAGAATGCCTTCTTGCATGGTGATTTGCAAGAAGAGGTCTATATGGAGCAGCCACCAGGTTATGTGCATGCTGTTCATCCTGAGTTTGTTTGCAGGTTGAAGAAAGCTTTGTATGGCTTAAAGCAAGCACCTAGAGCATGGTCTGACAAGATAGGACAGTATCTTGTCACTATTGGCTTTCAGATTTCCAAGGCAGATTTCTCACTTTATGTGAGAAAAACAGAGAACGGTATTATGCTACTTGTCATTTATGTTGATGATTTGATTATGACAGGTGACAGTGATGAAGATATCCTTCATGTGAAAATGCTATTGAAGCAGAAGTTTGAGATGAAGGATTTGGGAGAGCTGCGTTATTTCTTGGGCATTGAGGTGATTAGATCACCAAGTGGGATACAGCTCTTGCAGAGGCAGTATGGATTGAACATGCTGTCCAAATATGGGATGACAGGCTGTAAGCCTATTTCAGTTCCTTTGGAGCAGAATGTGAAGCTGAGCGCAGATGCAGGTGAGCTTCTGGAAGACCCTACTATGTACAGACGCATAGTAGGAAGCTTGATTTATATGACTATTACCAGGCCAGATTTGAGCTATGTTGTTGGATTGGTAAGTCAGTTTATGCAGGCTCCAAGGAAACCACATTTGGATGCGGCTAGACGCATACTCAGGTATGTGAAGTCCACATTGCAGTATGGACTATTTTATGAGACTGGGGTTCATATACAGCTGCATGGATACACTGATGCTGATTGGGCTGGTAGTATTTCTGATAGACAATCTACCAGTGGATATGTGTTCTCTTTTGGGAGTGCTGCAGTCACTTGGAGCAGCAAGAAACAGCCTACAGTTGCCTTATCGAGCACAGAGGCTGAGTACAGGGGTGCAGCAATGGCTGCATGTGAGGTAGCTTGGTTGCATAAGCTACTTTATGATATGCATCAGTCTACAGATGGACCAGTTGTCATTTATTGTGACAACATGAGTAGTATACACTTGGCAAATAACCCAGTCTATCATGCTAGAACAAAGCACATTGAGGTGCATTATCACTATGTGCGAGAGAGGGTTTTACTAGGTCTTATTGATCTAGTTTATGTCAGCACAGAGGATCAGGTAGCTGACATATTTACGAAGGCATTGGGCGCAGAGAAGCTGCGCAAGTTCAGAGACCTGCTTGGTGTGCAGGAATTGGGATTGAGCTCGAGGGGGAGTGTTGAGATATCGAGCTCCACTCGTGATACGCCAGGGTGACCGTTGTGTATTTATGTCACCGACTTGTCAGTTGCAGACGCGGTTGGTACACCGCCCATGAATAATAGCTACATGATAGCTATCCTTATCTATTCTAGTTCGTGGCTCAGTTAGTATGCCACCTTAGTTAGTTGAGTTTGGTTTGAGACCCATATATAGGGTTCTTCTATTTCTTTGTACTTGAGTTCTTTTTGGCTTACACAACTAAGAAGAGGAAAACTGTTTTTAGCCTCCACCCTTGTGTGTCTTCCCCCATTGTGCAAGCAAGAAAGCTTCAAGCGAGACTCCTTCCTTCTCTCCCACAATCTTGACAGGTTGAGAGTAGACTAATTACCACATTTGGTTCAAACAGAGTAAGCAATGAAGGGCAGATGAGCTCGATCCCTTTGAATATAAGGCATAATCTTAGCTCTAGTTTGTTTGGACTTGTTTCCATTTTGCATCATTTGGCAAGCACTTGATTGATTCCACCCATCCATTCAACATTTCTACCAAGGGAAATGTCTCACCTACTTTGCACATATGCACATAAGTCTTCTTTAGTTTTTAAAATAAGGCATACTACACACACTATTGGACAAATATAATTAGCTTCCTTAATGAATCCTTCACACATGGCTCATTACACATCTTCTTAGGTGTACATACACAAAAATAGATAAAGAATTCCTTTCAAAAAATATTCTTAATGATACATATATTTACAACCTCTTGTTTTTCTCATAAGAGCCATAAGTACAAAATTTCATCCAAAAAGGGTAATCACCCTACCCATAACTAGTATCGGGCTACCAGTGCTCACCATATAATACTTATGTAGATTTCTTTCCTATCATAGGACTAGCAACACAAGTATTATAAAAAATAACTGTTGGTTACTCATCATTGGCCATATGCTTGTAGATAGGTAAAAACATGCTTAGGTGGTGTAAAAGCCATGGTGAAGCCCTAAGGAGGTGTGATCCTGATCACCTACCATCCAAGGTGCAAGCTTTAACTAGAATTATTTTCCATATGAAAACATAGGCATATTGCTATTCTATGGCATCAATCATTCATTTCAAAGTAGTTGGATGAAATCGTTATTCTACTAGACCCTTGTAAGGAGACTAACCCTTCCCTAGTCTAGTTAACTTATAAGAAAATTTGTATGGATTTAGATTAAAGGTCCATAAATCCTTATCATTATTTATAAAGGAAATCCAACCTCTAACCCTCTTAATGGAAACTACCAAATTGAGTCCAAAATTTTAGAAGTACTCCTAACTAATTCCAAGAGGATTACCAATTAAGGCTTAAAAATGACTTACCAATCTAGGATGAGTGAATTAGATAGGTCACTAAAATTCTAAAAAAAATCTTAGTCCAAGTTAGTTCATCACCCTTCGGAGCACATGCATTTTTGATAGAAATGAAGAACAAAACTTATTGCATGTGCATTTTTGATAGTTCATCACCCTTCGGAGCACATGCATTTTTGATAGAAATGAAGAACAAAACTTATTGCATGTGCATTGACTGAAAGAGGCACTGAACAAGGTCCTTACAAAAAATAAAATCCCTATACCTTGTGTAGGTGACTTGTTAGATAAACTAAATGGATGTAAGATATTTAGAAAAATATAAAGTATTGGTATTATAAAATAGAATCCATTTTGATTTGATTAGGTATTATCAAATCAAAATAGATTCTATAGATTTGCTACCTAAAGTAGTGTGTGACAAAGTCTAGGTGTCTTTTGTAATTATTAATGCCATAGTCCCTTTCAAATAGGTCATCTTAAAGCTCATTTGACTTTGAGTGTGTTAATTGTCATTCTACTTTCAATATAGTAAAAAATCATATTAACATGATATATTAATGGTTTTTGTATTCATGGAGAAAATTTAGATATCCAACATACAACAAAGAAGGTACTACTAAAATTGATCATAACTACCACTCTTGTGAGATTTCATCAATGAAAAATGAGATTGTCAACATACACCAAAGAAGGCACTTCTAAAATCAATCATATTTGTGACTCTTATAAGTATTCACAAGTACTCATAAGAAATCACAAGTATCACCTCAATGATTTTTTGTTAGGATGATAGGCTCATCTAAATATTATAGTTCCTTTATTCCCAATGCAAAAATTGAAATGCTATTTACGAAAATAAAAATGCATAAGTATGCTCATCCTTGAATGACAAACATGATTGTAAATATCACAATCTATCATGAGGAACATTCTTGCAAAAGTTCATATTTTTCATTTCGATGTTGTTTAATTACAAATAACCTAACTTTTATTGTAATTGCAGTGTCCAAGGATTATATACCGCATGCATTTGTCTTTGATTTGAAGTCCCATATTTGATTGGAATCTTTGTTTTCCCAACATTAGTGGGACCCACCAATCCCAAAACAATGGGAGTTTTCTATGGTGATATCCTAACTTGTGAGTGGTTGGTGAGTGGATGTGTGTGGATATTGGTATACGTGGAGCTAGGTTCAAGCATCATGTACGTTACGGTTAATGCCATAGATGGGTGGGTGAAGGCCTCCCATCATAAAGTAAGATCTAAATATAGTCTACAAATATACTATTGTTGGGTGACTAACTTATTTTATGTTGTATTATTTTAACACCTTAACTCTCCACCATTGGTAGCGTGTGCATGCTTTGAAATATATTCTTGATTGACTACATATTCTCCAATCAAGAGCTTTGTCACATGATCCTAAATTTCCTATCTAAATGGAGAAGTGCTTTAATGAGGAGATAGGAGGACATGCTTAAATGACCTTGTTAAAATCGAAATAATATTCATGATGCAAGGGATTACATCCACTTAGAGGAAAATGTCTAAGTTTTTGGAAGGATCCATTGTTGTGGCTACTCCAACACTCCTATAGGGTTATTTTGTAATCTCATTGTTTCTTATGGATTTGTGTGTCCTATTGCTTCTTTCTTATGTCTAGTATTAATGTGTTTTTAGTTGGAATTGTGATCCACATGTTTTTAGAAAATCACCTCCTTGTGGTAAGTTATTTACATGCCCTATTCGCTCTTTTCAATGATGTACTCATTATCAATGGTTTTTCTATTGGAAATGTTACCCACACCTTAAGAGATGGAGGCTTTTGGGGTCTAGATTGTCAAGCCAATTGTGGAAGCCTTCTAGTTAAGTGCACACTAGCATGGACAAAGTGAGATGGGAAACTTGTTCAAAAGGAGAGGTATGCGCCACCACCATCTCATTTCTAGCATGGTATTACATTCCAATTTGTCAACTTTGCTAGGATGTCATCCAAAATGTGGCTTGAGGGGACATACTGGAAACCTAATCCACAATTGTAGAAAATATTATCTCCTTTATTGATATTGTGCTTGTGCTTTAGCTTTATAAGGAAGTTTCCAAGAAAAGGAGGAGGTTGAATGTCCTTCAACACCATAAAACTTTGGAATGCAAACAATCATGCCAATTGGGGAACCTTCTAATTACGTATGCACTAAGGTGAACAAACTTAGATGCCTAACATGTAGAGAAGCAGAGGTGTGTAACACCTCCATCGACATTTTGAGATTTAAAGTTGCTAAGTTGTAGATTGATCAACGTGATATTCTTTTAGTAGCTAACCACGAGTTGATTGTTGCAAATATAGCATTGGCCATGTGTGAAGGGACTCCAACAATACTCCATGTCCATGTTCTTTAAGCAACTCATTGTTTATATTGCAAATAGAGCATTGATATCAAGTGAAATAACTATAATAATATTCTTTGTTTGCCTTCTTATCTTCATGCCATATCAATGAGATGTAAGAACCAATTGATGACTTGTATATTAGTTGAGCCTAAATATGATATATTTTGGTGGTAAGTTCCACATTTTGTACAAAAAATAGAATAAATATATGTTATGCCTTTATAAAAAGGAAAAAGAAAGATGTCAAAGGAATTTCTTAGATAAAACCCCCATAGGCTATTCAAATCCAAAATTCCAAAAGGGATGTCCAATCAATGTCATATACTTAGAGTCTAAAAAGTGAATATGTTCCATTTTTGGACTTCTAATGGATGCCGGTTTGTTTTCCATAGAATTTCAAGGAGTTATGCATACAACAAAAAACTAATCTTAGGAGAATCGGATGGATTGAAAAACTAAAACTAGTCCTATGCTTCTTGTTTGAAAGATAGAGGGTTAATGATATGCCATCTTATCCAAAGTCTTGTTACCATTTGGACTCTGTTGTGATTGCAAATATATGGTGGTGCAATTTTTCATTTGTCAGCCTACACTCTTATCCTTGAATGGTAAATACACTTCATGCCACTTGGAACCACCTCTATAAGTTAGAGATTGAGTATGTAGGAAGGTAATGAGAATTAGTAGTTTCATCAATTGGTGTTTCAAAAGCTTCGTCAAAGGCATTCTTAGTGGAGGTACCATAGAAATAGGGCTTGTATTCTAGTACTAAATATTACGATTTTCCATCTTGCTATTACATCCAAAGCTCCTCTCCCCGTACACTCCCCTCTCTCCCCCCTACACAAAAGAATATCCAAATGTTCTCTTAGTAGGATTACCAAAACAAGAGGACTTTTTATCATTCTATGATAATTTGCACTCTATGGAAAGAACACTCTATGGAAAGAAGCTCTTAGTCATATAGATAAGGCTTGGAAAATCTTTACTAAATTATACGTAGACACACGTGAGCTCGAAACGAGATAATCTAGAGATTCTCAACAACCCTAGAGATTTTCAACAATAGGAAGATAAAAAAATACATACCGATAACAAGAAGTCCTAGTTGTCCTCAATCCTTGTTTGGAGAGCCATGTCTTGGAACACAGAGTTGTAGTGGGTTCTAAAACATGGATCACGATAAATAACTTGCGCTCCATTTTGTCCTTTGTGAGGCATGATTGGGAGGCACCAGTAAACATCAACGGCACCCCTTAGAAAAAACTTTGAAGTTAACTTTTAAAAAATGCAAAATAATAAAACCCAAATTCGAATTTGGTGAACCCCTTGGGTCCAGAAATTTGAACCGGGGACCCCACACATGCACTGCAATGGTGTTACCACCAACACACTAGGTCTTCATTGAACGACTTATTGTTTCTTAATTTCAATTTAAAACATTATTGTATACAGGCGCCCCCTAGAACCGACTCCCACCGGTCCCCCACCGCCATGCTGGACAAAAGACAAAATGAACCACAAGTTATGGAGACACAGCTCCAATTCAATCTCCATATGAGGGGAAGGTGCTCTCATATAAGCAAGTTAAACATGGCCTGCAATATTGGCCCGAGAGAGAGGAGAGGGTAGGAAAAGCGCATGGAAGCGCGTTTGCGATCCACCAACCCGTATTCTAATGTGAAGCTGCTCTAACGGAGTCGAGAGTGCAGCTAAAAGAAGGCCTCTCTGTCCTGAGTCCCGACTCCCGACAGGACAGGCGAGAGCACTAGCAATTTGCAAAGCACCAGGGAGGGAGGGAGAGAGCGCACGTGGCAAGTAAACATAGGTTGGTGCAATAAAAGGTACGTAAAGCGCGTTTTTTGAAACGGCTGGCCTGTCATGTAATTGGCATTATATTATAATACATGCATACATATTCTAACGTGGCATCATGCATGAATCGAGGCGGACGTTGCGGTGACCCGCCTCCCTCTCTCTTTCTCATGTAGCTGCCAATCATCAGCACCACCGTTACCTGCCAACCTTGCCGCCCATTAAAAAACTTCCTTGAATTCCCCATTCCAGCCTACATCTACGACGTAAAATATGCAAGCCATAGTGCGCGCCCTTTAGCTTCACAACTAAGTATTATTAACGCATTTATTGTCATCCTCTCTATTCCTTCAAAATTAGTCTTTCACAAGGTTGCTTCACACGAGTTGTCGATGCTGTCAAAAGCCAATGCATGAACCACTACTATGCTGACTTTTGATCCCTTAATTTCAGAGTTGAACGTGGTAATACTACTAGCCCTAAAAAAGGTTGTACTAGTGGAATTCCACAAAATCCCATCATAGCCCTCGCATATGAGGGACCGAGGTGCTAAAAAGATTCCCCAAGTTAGTACTTTTATGATGTGGCACAAGAATTCCAGTTTAACTTGGGTCTCCTTGATAACCACAAGGAGATCTTATGTTAAACTGAGATTCCAATTAAACTGTGCGATGTGTTCTTTTGGATTGATCCACGTGTGGCTGAATCATGCTAGCCATGCCAATCCATAGTTATTGCTTTGTGGTAGAACCAGATACATGTGCACTTGAAAGCCTTTGTTTTCCTTGCTAGGACATACTCAGTGAACAGTCGTTGTCGTAGAGTTTACGCAAGGACTGCAGAACACAGGGTTCAAGGTACAGCAATGGAAGAGACTAACAAGAAGAAAATTGAATTGTTGATGCCAAAGTACACTATATTTCTTGTCAAGTGAGTTACATGAAGTTCATGATCAGAAAAATCTGAAGTATCTCATAAACTGTTTACATTCAGGTGTATGATGACAGTTATAATAGGAAGAAAAATGTTCTTCATATCAGCATGCTCATTCTGTAACTTAGCAGTTGCCTGATCAGCAGAGGATTTCAGAAGCTCCAGAGGAACATCTCAATAGTGAGACCAACCAAGACCACCATTATTTGCTAAATGGATATCAGCAAGTCTTTACAATTTCCAGCATTAATTGCTGGAACTCTAATCTGTCATAAACTATTTCAGATAGATACTCAATTTTTGATGTCAAATGATCAGGAAGTTGATCTGATTACTGAAGAAGCCGTCCCATCTTAAACAATTTCAATCCCTTTCAGCTTCTACTCCAGATGTCTTCTAACAAATTTTTGATTCAGCAGGCAATTGCACCTTTCAGATCTAGTTCAGGTAAGTTCTCTCTTTGTTTGATCAGGACATTTCAACTAAATGTTTCACAATCAGTCTATCACTGTTCATAGACTGGTTTATCTCACTTTACAACTCAGCATTGTAAAAGTTCTCTTTGTATATCTTGAATGGAGAGTATACATGGCAGGTTCAGTGAATGCTCCTGTTTCGTTTTCTGTTGAATCCAACTGTACCATATGATTCTTCACCAAAGTTACATTCGCATCTATCTTGAAGCCAGGATGATGGTGCCATGAATTACAATCGCAACCTACTTGCTGCTCTTCACACCTAGGCCAACATGTTCATTGTTGTTTCCCACGACATTGAAGACATTCAAGCAGTACGGGTCTACTTCTGAGCGACCAATCTTTGAGCACAGAACAGAGGATGAATTCATTGATCTGATGTTCATTAATTTTGATGGTCTCATCTGAGAGGCTTAGCAGCTGATAGCTGAATCAGCCTGTGATGTGTTCCACAGAATGCGTATTAGGCCATGCGTATCAAAGGCATATCATCTGTCATACTTCTACATTGCTCAGAGGAATTACATCGATTGCCTACGTCCAATTATTGATTCTTTGTTGAGGTGTGATAAATCCAATCAGTCCAAGCGCAATCTTCATCCAATCAGTCTGAGCGCAATCTTTATCTAAAATTCACAGTTTCATGCATTTAATTCTGGTTGTGGAGTGCTTGAGATTTTTAAGGAAGTGCTTCCGCAGGAAGGCTGTTTTCAATCCATTAATCCAGCATTAGCAGATATACTCTGTTGTCAAGCACTGACGTCTCGATGAGAGTCCTCTGTCATAATAGAGATGGGGAGGCGAGGAAAATCTTACATATGTACTAAGGGAATATATACATTGGATGCGGATTATCGAAATGCATCACACAAACAATGAATCACACGCAGAAAATAACACAAATGCACAACAAAAGAAATGGAGGTGTATACGACTCGGATGCGCAGCAGCACGACATCCACCCCCTCTAAACCTGCGCATCCTCCGGATGTGCCAACTATCCAGGATCATTCAAGTCCACAAACAGGTCGATTCCATCATCTATTTCTAGTAGACCTGTTTCTCCATCAGCTTCATCATCTATGTTCTTTGTTTCTTCTGCTTGTCTTTCTTCTACCTGCTCTTCTTCTGTCAACGCTTCAAGTGCATATTCCTCATCTTCTCTTCTCTTGAAAATCTTAACTCGTTTTCCAGCAATGGGCACCCTCAATACTGTTCCATCTAATTCAGCCAACTCATAGGTACCATTGTCAAAAACCTGTTTCACCTCATATGGTCCAAACCATCTTTGAACCATTTTTCTCATGCTACTATGCTGATTTTCTAGACTACTGTCGTAGACTAGAACCCAATCTCCTTCTTTTATGGCTCTAGGTCTCAAGCGATGCCTTAAATCAAACCTGTCCTTGTTTCTGAGTCGGGCTGCCTTCAAACGATCAACTGCTAGCTGCACATCTTCTGTCCTTCTCTCTAGTTGACGAATCCGAAGAGCTAGAAGCTCTTCCCTTGATAAATTCTCATGCCACGGAAGAACACTCCAAGTGAGAGCACAAATTTCTGTAGGCATGACAAGTTTTTGCCCATACATCAACTCTGCAGGCATGTATCCAGTAGTCACACTATGTGTAGAGCGATCAGCCCACAACGGAAAATGTAGTAATCTCGGCCAATCTCCAATCCGACCTCTATAAGCTTTTGCCAATGCTTTAACTATCGGCGGATGTCCTCTTTCACTCTTGCCATTTCCCTCTGGATTATAGGCAGTAGTAAGAGCCAATTTAATCCCAAGCCGTGAGAAAAATTCTCTAGCTTCATCTGCATCTAGCTCTCCATGATCAGCTGTAATCTTGCCTATACATCCATACCTGCAAAATATTTCTTCCAACAAGAATTTACATACTGTAATGGTGGTCTTCGTCCGCAAAGATTTGCCTTCAACATAGTTTGTAAGATCCTCCCTAGCCAAGACAAGATATCTCATCTGCCAAAGTCCCACTAGCAAAGTAACCAGATCTACCACCCACTTATAATGCATACATAGTGGATAAGTCGGATGCAACTCATCACGATGTCGCACTAAAGAGTAAAGTTGGCAGTCCCTGCAAGTCTCCACAAAATGAGAAACATCTTTATACATCCCTTTCCACCAGTATCTTTCTTTGATTTTCTCATAGGTAGCCCACACACCTCTATGTCCAGCCCATGAGCTCTCATGAAACTCTCGCATAATCTGTATCTGCATCGCTACATCACAAACTACTCTCAAGGGCAAGCCTCCTCTCTTCTTTGGATGCTTCCAAAGAAAACCATCTTTCAAGAAATACCCATAAGCCTTCCTTCTGATTTTCTTGAATTCATCATCTGTCCAATCAACTCTTGGAGTCAATGAACTTAGATACTGTCCAATTTGCAGCCACTCGTCAACATAAAGTTCTTCAATAAAGGCTTCAACAGTAGATACATGACAATCATGAACAAGGACAGAAGCAGCAAACTCTATCTCATCATCTTCTGCAAGCATTGACTCCTCATCCTTATATCTCGCTCTAGATAGCATGTCAGCAAACTGGATTATCTTTCCCTGCTATGTGTCGAAATTCTGGATTCAATGATTTGATATAGGCAATCCACCGAAGCATCGCTATATCTGGAGTCGAGCAACTAGTAATCATGCCAAGCAAAGGCAAACGATCTGTTTCCACAACAACTGAAGCTCCAATAAAATACCCTTTGTCACACTTCAGTGCAGTGACTACTCCCCATAACTCTCTTTTGATCTGCGGATATCTCCTTTGTCGCTCATTAAGAACTTTAGCTCCAAAGCGGATTGCATACCTATTTCCATCAGCATCATCCTGTCCCACTGCCCAACCTATGCCAATAGGGCTAGTATCAACTGTCAACATGATTGGCCGTCCACACTGATAATCCGCCTTGTGTAGAGTAGAAGCTGATTGCAACAGCTTCTTGAGCTTACGCATGGCTTTTGAATGCTTCTCATCCCAATGAAATTTCTGCCCCTTTCGAAGCAGCTGATAGAGAACATCTGCTATATGAGCAAAATGAGGAATCCAAATCATGTAAAATACGCAAGCTCCCACAAATCTCCGCACCTCTGAAGTAGTCGAGCAATACTCTGCAATCCTGTTTATGGCATCCACCTTTGCAGGAGAAGGCTTCCTGCCATAATATCCAACCGTATGCCCAACTATGATGACTTCATTAACACCAAAGACAGATTTCAGCCCTGAAAGTGTTAAATTTACCTCCTCTAATCGTGTCAATATTTGCTCACAAGCAATCAAGTGGTCAGCCACAAACTGTCTACATCCACGCAAATCAAGACTTTCATTCTTTTCTTCTTCTGCACAACCCTTAATAGGCACATCATCTAGAAAAGGCATGGTATACTGCGGAATATAGTCTCGTAGAACTCTATGCATAGCATTCATCATATGAGCAACTGAGTTTGTGGCACCTTGAGACAAGGTACACATCCTCACAAGACCAATAGGTGTCCGCATAGTAGTAATATCCCTGCTTTCCAAGGCAAGCTAAAACTGATCATAACCTGAATACAAGTCACCTAGAGAATAGATGGCTCGTCCTGCAAAAGCCTCAGCAAATTCATCCACAACTGGACCTGTTCCCACATTCTTGATTGTCACTTTGTTCACGGGCTACATATCCTGAATAAATCTCAAAGTACCATTCTTCTTTGGTACAGTAAACCACCTGTTAGAATAGGGTGCAGAAGAGGGTTCCAAAATCCCCATTTTAATCTTCTCATTCAGCAACTCTATCAGCTTTGGCAAGTGTGCTTTAGGCACATGTATAGGACGTATATTCCATGGTACATGAGGAACAGTGAAGATGACCATAGGTGCAACCAATTCGGGACTAATGCAGCCAATTTCATATGGAAAGAAAGCAAATGCCTTACCATGACGTCCAAGCATCTCTCTAAAACATTCTTTTTCCACTGGAAGCAAGAATTCATCATTTCCAATCTTCAATTCTACAAGAGTTTCAGTTGTAAACTTATGTCCAATATTTGCAGGGTCTCTCAACATAGGCTGCTTCATAGCTTTTTCAATCTGTTCATCACTATCAGAAGGAAGCGGGTCTGCAACCGGCTTAACCTTCTTATCAACTGTTTTATATTTTGTGTCAACCTTGGCATCATTCAAGCACTCTTTTCTTTGCTGCAATTTCTGCAAATTTTCAGCAACTTTCAACTCTGTTGGCTGAAAAATTTCAGCCTTTCGCTCTATGGACTGCATGGGTGCAGCTTGAAACTCTGTATGCAGAAATTTTTCTGCATTCAACTCTATTGGCTGAATGAATTCAGCCCTCTGCAGCTCTGTTAGCTGATCAAGATCAGCCATAAATTCAGTTTGTTGAGTTTTCTCAGCCTCTAACTCTGTTTGCAGCATAAAACCAGAAATTTCCTGAAACATATCCAAGGTTTGCACATGTATGATCTTTGAACCCTTACATACATCAGTTTTCAGCATTGCTCCCATCTCAAACAATGTATCTGCATAAGACATCCCTTCATACAATCCATCTACATGCTCTTCTGCTTGCAAAATACCTGCATTCTTCAACTCTTTCTCCTTACGACCAATGTACTGCCTGGCAGCTCTAGGCAAATCTGAAATTTTCTGATAACTCACTGAACTATCTGAAGAAAAACCAACAAAATTATTGGAGAAAGACTGGCTGCCAGGAGGCGAGATCTCCTCTTTTCTCCGCTCCGTACCACTGACGTCTCGCAAGACAGCGGTACCTAATGAAAATCCAACTCCTTCGCAGGTAGTGGTGCCTCACGCAAGGAGTCCCTGTTTCTCGGATGATTTGCCCCAACAGTCATAAACTGAATAGCTCGCATACCATCTTTACTGCGTATTCGCGCATAAGCTAACCCATCATCCATCACTTTCGTTTCCATTCTTGCTTCTGTAATGAAAGGCTGTCCAAGAATAATCAGATAAGAGCAAGAATCCTGAACAAAGCAATGATAATCCTCTTCAACATTACCAATAGAAATTCTGATACTCAGACAAGCAGCATACATATCACCAGAAGTATTATTGGCGGCTCTCATGCGCCAGCCATGCTCTGCATCCATAGGCCACTTGCCACTCTCATAAACACCTCGAGCAATAAGATTAATCTCTGAACCATGATCAACTAAAGCGACCAATGGAATTTGTTTCTCTCCAATCCTTACCACTGTCTTAGTGGTTGCTCTAGCCCAATGACTTCGTGAAAAATGGCTGCGAGGAATGAGAATAGGGGTATCATCATCTTCATACTGCATAGGCTGCACTATTTTCTCCAATTGCGGATTAACAGAAGCATTCTCAACCATCACTGCATCATCATGTTCTTCCCCAAGAGCTCCATGCCACAATCCCTGTAAAGCAGGTCCTTCCATCGCATGTCATTTCCTCTGCAAAAGATCCTGCATCTGATCCTGTATTTCTCTTCTAGCAATCCCAAGAGCCTCTCCAACAATAAAAGTGACTTCACTATTCAAAATTCTTTCATGAAAAATCTTACTCATATCCGTTTCCATATCAAGGTCTGACAAGAGCTTGAATCCTGGCTCTTTTCTTGCTTGTCTCTTTTCTTTCTGCTTATCTCCCATTGGTTGATCAAAACTTGTTTGAGCTGGAGAATTTGACATAGGTGGAGCTATAACAGGTGGTGAAACAAAGTCATCCCCTCTAGTCTTTTTGGAGGAGCTAGGACCCTCCTCATCTCTTCTTCTCTTTTCCTCAACCATGGCATCTAAACCCTACATTTTAGCCATATAAGCAAAAATAGAATACCTATCAATAGGAGAATCCCATCCTGTTTCTCCTCGGATGCTGGAGCCCACACAAGTCATAGTAGATGCCTGAACTTTCCCTCTTCTCGCTATCTCCAAGGCAGAGGACCATATAGCAGAGTCTCCATCAGATTTTTGCTCAAGCTGGACTCCAAAAGCTGAAGCATCTCCTCTAACACTCACATAAGCTGATCGCGCAGCCATATCATCAACAAGCTTCTTCATACCTCCCTTACCGAAGTTCGTGTCAAGAGGAGCGCCAGTCTCTGTCAGCCATATCTTCCCATCTTGTCCCCAGAACACTACATTCCTCTTACGTGCTTCCTGAAAAGCATCATAATCTCTGCAGTGTTGGTGCTCTGTACTATCACACCAAATACATCATCGCCCTTTTCTTTGACTAGCTGGAAAAGCAGTCGCTGGAGTAGATGCTACAGCAGGTACTGACATAAGTTGCTCCTTTAACTTACCAACTTTAGCTTTGACTGCTTCAATCGTCAAATCCGCCAAGCCTTTAATAACATCATCTACAGATAAGGGCACTAGAGCAGCAGGAACTGGTGGATTCATAGCAGGAGGAGTAGGCTTAGGCAAAGAAGTTGCAGCAGGGGTAGAAGAAGAAGTCTCCAAGGATTTTTCAGGAACTGATCCTGTATTACGATGCAATCTTACTCTCCTGCGCTGCTTCTTAACAAGAGCATTCACAGCATCAATGACATGTCTCCACTCAGTCTTCAAACCTGAATCAGTAGCTTGATCTTCCAAAAGATCATCCAACTTTTCCTGTAAATCAGCATCTGCAGCTTGTAAAAATAACTCCACTTTCTGCATCTCCAAAGCTTGCTGTTCAGTCCCATCCAACTGATCATAACGGCTTTCAAACTCTTGCAGAAGAGTGGTAACAAAAAGTCCCTTATTAGGCACAGAAACCCATGCTAAAAAATTCATGCGATTCATAAGACCTGTATACTCCAGGAAATATTCATCTTTTAATGCCTTTTTAAATTCAGCCCAACCTGCATGTGCTTCTTGAATTTCTGCAATTCGACCTTCAAGAGCGCGCACACGATCCGCAAGAAGTAGCGGCTCCAAACATCTTGAGAAACCCCAAAAAACTTCATCTTTTCTTCATACAAATGCAGGTAAGTTGACACTTGCTGGCCATTAAACTGCTTCATCTCCTGTTGGACAGCTTTCAAGGCATCCATAGCATCACTGTCATGTTTTGCGTGAGCTTGCTGCTGCATATACATGGTAAATGACTGAAATAAGTTCTTCATGACATTATCATCTGTCATATCTTCTTGCGAGTCTCCCATCTTGCTGAAAAGTGACACAGCACTTTCATGTCGGGTTCACCAGAAATGTCGTAGAGTTTACGCAAGGACTGCAGAACACGGGGTTCAAGGTACAGCAATGGAAGAGACTAACAAGAAGAAAATTGAATTGTTGATGCCAAAGTACACTATATTTCTTGTCAAGTGAGTTACATGAAGTTCATGATCAGAAAAATCTGAAGTATCTCATAAATTGTTTACATTCAGGTATATGATGACAGTTATAATAGGAAGAAAAATGTTCTTCATATCAGCATGCTCATTCTGTAACTTAGCAGTTTCCTGATTAGCAGAGGATTTCAGAAGCTCCAGAGGAACATCTCAATAGTGAGACCAACCAAGACCACCATTATTTGCTAAATGGATATCAGCAAGTCTTTACAATTTCCAGCATTAATTGCTGGAACTCTAATCTGTCATAAACTGTTTCAGATAGATACTCAATTTTTGATGTCAAATGATCAGGAAGTTGATCTGATTATTACTGAAGAAGCCGTCCCATCTTAAACAATTTCAATCCCTTTCAGCTGCTACTCTAGATGTCTTCTAACAAATTTTTGATTCAGCAGGCAATTGCACCTTTAAGATCTAGTTCAGGTAAGTTCTCTCTTTGTTTGACCAGGACATTTCAACTAAATGTTTCACAATCAGTCTATCACTATTCATAGACTGGTTTATCTCACTTTACAACTCAGCGTTGTAAAAGTTCTCCTTGTATATCTTGAATGGAGAGTATACATGGCAGGTTCAATGAATGCTCCTGTTTCGTTTTCTGTTGAATCCAACTGTACCATCTGATTCTTCACCAATTACATTCGCATCTATCTTGAAGCCAGGATGATGGTGCCATGAATTACAATCGCAACCTACTTGCTACTCTTCACACCTAGGCCAACATGGCCATTGTTGTTTCCCACGACATTGAAGACATTCAAGCAGTACGGGTCTACTTCTGAGCGACCAATCTTTGAGCACAGAACAGAGGATGAATTCATTGATCTGATGTTCATTAATTTTGATGGTCTCATCTGAGAGGCTTAGCAGCTGATAGCTGAATCAGCCTGTGACGTGTTCCACAGAATGCGTATCAGGCCATGCGTATCAAAGGCATGTCATCTGTCATACTTCTACATTGCTCAGAGGAATTACATCGATTGCCTACGTCCAATTATTGATTCTTTGTTGAGGTGTGATAAATCCAATCAGTCCAAGCGCAATCTTCATCCAATCAGTCTGAGCGCATTCTTTATCTAAAATTCACAGTTTCATGCATTTAATTCTGGTTGTGGAGTGCTTGAGAGTTTTAAGGAAGTGCTTCCGCAGGAAGGCTATTTTCAATCCATTAATCCAGCATTAGCATATATACTCTATTGTCAAGCACTGACGTCTCGATGAGAGTCCTCTGTCATAATAGAGATGGGGAGGCGAGGTAGTTTTCTGGTTTTTGGTGCATGTATGGGTCACTCAGAACAAAGCCCTTCGCATCTTTCATAATTGTTCTTCCCAACATTCCTTCGAGCTCTCTCCTTCTGTTCACTAACAGCCTATTCCATGGCGAAAGTTCGTCCCAAATCCCTTGTCACACCCCGTGATCTCTATGGTTTGTTACCTGAGCTCCTCTGTCAATTGCTCATTACAAACTCAGAACAATTCAATTTGCGTTTTTCTGATTACTCCTGGAATGCCCATTGAAGCCAAGATCCGTTGGTATTAAGGCAACAATTCCTCCCTTCACGTTCTCTTCAGTGTCCTTTCAACCTTGAATAGGTCAATGGAAATCCGTCCCTGTGCTGACAACTGACAAAAACTATTCTTCCACACAAACTCTAGAGAATTTATGACCACAGCCAACAAGACTATACTAGTCCTCTCCGGCATCGATTCCCCTCCAAAGCAATGTGTTGTATGGTGGATTATTCCCTTTTTATTTTGCACAGGCGGCTCCTGAAAAGTCCCCGTAATTCCCTCTCCCTCTGTTATTAGTTTTTCTTTTCTTGTTCACTGCGTGCCATAGTGCCAAAAATATCCGAGGAGGAAAATAGGGCCTCCCCTCAAATCCAAACCCATTCTTCCTCTCCAAAACAGCCTACTTTTTTCCCTCCAAAATCGGTTTAAAAAACCCAAAAATAGGTTTCCCCTCTTCATCCTTAGAAAGCCTCTTATACCTTTATCTTTAGCGATAATCTTCCATTCTGCCAGTTTGCTCCTTGTGAAATCCAAATGAGGATCAGTGCATGGTTTTAGATCTGCAGATCCAGCACCAGTTTCATGACTCAATAACTTCTTGCTGTCTGATTTAGGACTTGTTTCTTTGTCTTCTTCCCATGCATTGCCACTTTTCTTTACCGTTTCTTTCATTTCTTTTTGTAGGCTAACCTTCAAGACCCCTTTTACTACTTTTTCCGCAACACCATCCACCTTTGAGCCTTTCTTTTAGGGTATTTTTGGAGTCATCAATTGCCCCATTAGCAGACAGCTTTGTGATGGGTGATCTAGGGACAACTGCAACTTCGGCCTTGAAGATTGGATGGGAAAGTATTCCATCGGTGCCTGCACTTTTCTTGGAATTCATCATTAAAATTATTAGCTTGATAATGTCCTTTGGCATCAGATATTCATATTTTTCAAACACACACACATCATGCATCCAAACAAAATCTTACATATGTACTAAGGGAATATATACATTGGATGCGGATTATCGAAATGCATCACACAAACAATGAATCACACGCAGAAAATAACACAAATGCACAACAAAAGAAATGGAGGTGTATACGACTCGGATGCACAGTAGCACGACATCGTAGTTCCTCTTGAGGGCCGAAGGAGGCACCCCACAAGGTGGCGGCAGGAACCTGCCAACTACTGGGGGAAGACAAGGCGATGGGAAGGTACCCGAGAGGGTGGAGGGATATAAAGCACAACCAAGGTGGCACTAGAACATCTAGGACTCCAGCTTGGCGGCCTAGATCATCGCCTTCTACATCACCCTACCTTATAAGTGGGACGATCTTATCTACATGCCCTACCCAAGAAGAATTGGAGTTGATTTCAACCCGAAGGAGTATAATAGATATGAATTCCCTTTGATTTATAATGTAAACACTTCAATCCCTAAAGAGAGCCTAATTTTTACTGAAAGGGACCTTTGCCCCTCTATATTAAGTTTCTTGAATGATTTCTCCTCATGCCTTGACCCTGCTTTCATCACCACTTGTAATTACCTTCACCTTACTGCGAGTGTTATTAAAACAAAAGCCTACTGCAAAGGAAGAGTGGCTAGTACCCCTCTTTTTTGACCTCAATGCTAGGATTGATAGCTGTGCAATGGTGTGCCTTATGATGAGAGCCACTCTCTTGCTAGCCTTTTGCATGAACCTCTTAGAAGACACAAGTGACAATAGGTTCACCAGGTGTAACCATCCATTTTTTTCATCTACTCCACTCAATTTAAAAAACATCTTAAAGGGGTATCTACAAAGTAGGGCATTCCTTAGAAATGCCCTTAAGCCACTGTGTAGTTTAGCCACTACTCTCCGCAACGGGATGCTTCGTAGCATGCTCCCTTATTTAATTTGTTCATTCAAAAGAAAAATATAGAATAGAAAAAAGAAAAAGCAAAAGAAAAAAGATGCAAAAAAGAGGCAAAAGAAAGGAAATGATAAGAAAAAGTATGAGGACAAGAAGGAAGGAAGTAGAAATCTTAGAAGTCGATAAGGAAATCAACCATTTGTACATGGAAAGCATCACAAACAGTGCACTTAGGGACCACCCTAGCTCTCTCCCCACTTCACATACTTAGGGCACCTTAAGGGTAGGACACACCTAGGGAGTTCCTGCTTCTCACCTACTATTAGACGTGCCTCCCTAAGTTGCACCCACAACACCTTCCTTGGTACAAAAACTGTGTCCTCAAGTGTGGGACAACACCTCGGGCTTGTGCCTAAGGTTCAACCCAGCTCCCACTTTCACTGGCACATATAGACACCACACACGGCACGGAAAGGTAGGCACACCCCTAGGTAGTGCACCCTCTTTTCTTTTTTAGGTGGTGAATTTGACAACGTGCACCTAATCACTGACTTCAAAGGCCCTATCACCCACTCAATATACCTTTGGCCTCACAACCTCAACCATTTCGACATGCTTCTCTCCCATGTCCAATCCCTCCAAAAGCCCCATCATCGACTCACAGGACCACCCTTCAATTATCCGAGCCCTCATTAGCAAAGCCCTTATTAGCAAGTGCCATGGGATGACTGGCACTTGACTAGGAGGGGGTAATGTTAATTCTAGCACAAAATAGAGAAAAAGAAAGCAAAGTAAATCCCTAGCACAAAATAGAGGAAAAGGAAGCAAAGAAAAATAAAAAAACTCAAAAATGTAGACCAAGGCAGAAAAAGGAAGCCCAACAGAAGGATAAGAGAGGAAAAGGCCAAAAGCACATGGGTAGCCTTAAAAGTCCAGGCAAAGGCAAAGGCACATTTTAAAATGTAAAAGCATCCCCAAATTTTTATAAGAGAGCGCCAACTCCCCCATGTGCAAGTTGTAAAGAGTAGACGTGCATAGGTGAAGGCATAATGCAAATAGAAAGGAGTAGGAAAAGTAAAAAGTGAACAGAGAAGCTCATTCTTGTGTGTTTGGCAAAAACTAGCTCTCCTCTTCTCTTCTTCTTCTTCTTCTTGCTTGCTTGAGCATGTGCTTGAGAGAGGGAGTGAGGGAATGAGTGTGTGAGGGTGAGGTACTGTGGTGGAGAAGCTATCCATCTTCTCCACTCTTCTTCTTCTTCTTCTTCTTCTTCTTCTCTTGATGACTCACATGCAGAATTGGAGCATGGAGCTTGGAGCTTGAGGATCGAGCTTGCTTGAGCTTGTACCTTGGATCATGGAGCTACCCGAGCGCTTGAGGGAGAAGGCAACTCGATTGATCATGGTGGTAAGCTCACTACACTTGTAGACTTGAGAGCGCGTACAACTATGTGAGAGGTAGCCATTACCATTTGGTTTGAAATGCTTGAGCAATAAGCAGTCCGTGGGTCTTGGCAATCGTGCGAAAGCTCCCACACACAAGTAATCATATAAGTATCTTGGCATTAAATACACATGTCTTGTACCTTAGATGGCTATAAGATCTCATGTGCCTTTAAACACACCCTTATGCTATCAATTCTAGATTCTTAATGTGTCCACCTCAATCCAAAAGCCCATGATAGACACTCATGGTTCCAAGAAAAACCCTACTAACTATACAAGAGAAAACCTTGGAATACTCTCCTAGGAAAGCCACAAGGAAACTACTCACTAGAATCATCCAAATTCCTCTTTCCAAAAGGCACAAAATTGTCTTTGCCATCACTCACTATAGCCAATTCATGTGATACTAGATATTTCAATTTTCAAAACATTCAATATTAAGCTCATTCCATCAATGTCATATCTTTTGATAGCTTTTATTAAGTGCCTTATGCTTTTGAAGGTAGAATGTGAAAACTCAATGAGATAACATATTGGAAAGATTTATCAAGCTCAATAGAAGTTGACATTGCTTGATGTACATTGCAATTGGCATTGAGATTTCTCATTAGATGAGAGCATTCTATGCTTCAAATACATTACATTATGCTTAAAGAACAATACAATTTCTTCAAAGACACTAAAGTTTAAACCTTTAAATACAATATATCAACAATGAAGAAGAAGGAGTACACCTTGAAGGAAAAAAAGTGAATATGAGGGGAGAAAAGCAGACACTAGTGTATGAAAATGCTTAATCATGGCTACGTCATTGCATGCAAATAAACTAGACAAGTAGTAAAAATGCCGCTCATTTGGCTTTTCAAATATTTCCCATTTTAAGTGTTTAACAACATGTTTACCACTTGGCTTGGGGGAGGAACCTTAATAAAAGAGGAAAAATAATAGAGAGGAAAAACATAGCAAGAGGAGAAGAGACTTGCAAACAAGTGATAGAAGATTGCATGGTTTTCAAGACTGATGGCGATGGGTTGAAGAATAGTAATTCCTATGTTCTCTAACTTTAACAACAAGGTTTTGATTTTAGCCTCTCTTTTCCTTTTTCTTTCTGAAGGAAGTGTGGTGGGTACAGTCCTTTGTTGGAAGTGTTGTTGTTAGTAAGAGAATTAGCAAGATGGCTATTTTTCTCTCTATTATTGAGGGTATATACAATGCATCATATGTTTCTCATTAGTTAGAAAAGGAAAATGGGAGTTTTGGTGGATCGAAGGATTGGTATGTCATAAAAATCATATACTATTGTTGAAGGCTGAATATAGAGCTTGAGTTGATGAAAAATTCAAAGGATTCATAATAGTAGAAGGAATGAAGTTGTAGGTTTCTTTAGAAATGAAAATATCTTTTCATGTGGCTATGTTTCATGCTCGCATAATGCAAGTTTTTTTGTAGCTCTTGAGGTTATGTGGATCTTGAGCACATTCTCGTGTTTTATAAAAGAAGAGTATACTGAAATACATGCTTATCCATGCTAGTATATAGATAAAAAAATAAAAAACAATTTGTTATCCGCAATCCTGTAGTTTCATAGTTTCACAATCCCTACAATGATATTCACTACTTCACAGTAGGTTTTGAAGCTCCATAATGTGTATTCGAGGGAAGAGCATGCTAAAATGTATGTATTTTTGAATTGAATATAAATCTAAAATGGAAAGAAATAGTTTGATGCCCGTAGTTCTGTATCATTCGTAATCCCGCAATATGTGCAATAGTAGCACCTGCAAACGCATCTTGAAACTTTGTAGTTTTTATCAGGGGAAATGTGCTAAAACATATGTTCTTATGTTGGAATACATGTACATGTTTTAAAAAGGCAATTTGCTACCTCTAGCTTTGTAAACTCCATAGCACTCCATGTTATCTAGAGAAATAGTCTTTTGCAATGGTAGTAACTTATAGTGGGTCTACTTCGAAAAAATAAGGAGACTAATAAGTGTGAATATTTGGTTGTTATAAGGCTATATTGAGCTCTCAATTGAAAGAAATTGGTATATGGAACCTTATTCTACCTTATGTGGCATTGATATGAAAACTTTTATTTAAAAGAGATTCTTGTCTTTTGTCCTGTGGTGTTGTCTTGGGAGTCAATAGAGGCTGACTACCCAATTCACCTACCATAGGTTCGTGCCCGCATTTAGAATCTCTTGATGATCATATAAATTGGGAAGTGTAAGATTTGGAAATCAACTTGCACAGAAACTCAAGCATGGCTATGATTAGGTATGAACCTTTTTTTGGTACCAAAAATGAGGATGCAAATAAGTTTATTAGGAAACTAGAATGGATGGGCTACAAGGGTCACAAAGACATTGATGCTGTGATTAGCTTCAAATGATTGACATGTTGCTGGAAGGTTCTACAAGACTATGGTGGGATTCACTAAATTAGGAAAGAAAGGCATGGAGTTGAGTTAGAACTAAGTTTATTACCAAGTTTGCAATAAGGCAGACTCCTAAGAGTCTATGGAAATATTTGGAAATCATGTTTTAGGAAGATAATAAGGAAGTGTCTAAATTTGGTACTAGGTTTGAAGAGAGATGTATAGAGGCTACATAGGGTATAGAGCAAATTCTAGTCATGTTCTTGAAAAAGGATGAATTTGTTTCTTTGCTTATACCTAAAATCAAAGATAAGATCCTCATAAAAGAGATTGACTCATTTGACGATGTGGTCAAAATAGCTAAGAATAAGCAGAGGAAGCTAGGAAACCTCTACTGTGACTGATTTTTAGAGAACCTACAAGCAACGGGTGGGAGAAATTTGAATACTTCAACACAAGGAAAGAGGACATATTGCCCTTAATTTACCATATGCAAGAAGAACAAGAGGGGAGATGTATACCATTGTAACGTGTCCTCCTGTCCACTTGTAGGACATGTCTTAGCAGCCCATTGGGAAGAGAGTCTAGAAAGTGCCACTTGGCACTCACAAGGAATGTCATGGGGTTTGCGATCAAGGTCTTCCTGATTCTGACACACAAAGCGGAAGCATTCGGCCGTTCCCACTCAGGACCGACCTGAATCAGGGTTTTCCCAATAGTCAAGTTTCTAGGAAGTAGCTAGTGACAAGCTCCAGACAAACCACTTTGCATAGAAACATCAGGGTCGAAGCGGATTTATACTGCACTTGGTTCAAGGAGAATGGGAAATGAGAGGGATACGAAGCTCAACCTCTCTGCCCGTAAGGCATAGTCCCATTCCATTCCCCTAAAACAGCATAAATCAGGTCTCTAACTATATTGATTCTAGGTCATCGCTTCTTCACTATCAATTCCTTTGAGAAAAGTTCCTAGCTAACCGAGACCACCCTTCCGTAGGACGGACCCAGAGTCACGTCCAACACACTTTCCTCAGGTTGTTTAGTTACCTAATTACCTTTGACATGCAAAAATCGCTTCCTTAATTAACCAATTAAACACTGGTTCCTTCATGTAACTTAGGCACTGACAGAGAAAAACAATGTCAAGCAAGTTTCTTTTTCAACATTTGATCTTTATTTATCATAGTCTTTGGAATACATCAAATATCTTGCCCGAAGGCTATCCCAGCAATCCTCAGGATTGCTACTCCAAGTTCCGCCCGTTGACTATTATGCAGGCCTCGAGATCCCATCTCGAGTCATGTCGGCCTCTTGTGCAAGATTCGGGGGCAAGGAATTTACGGCCAGAGCCTCCCCTAGCACCCAAGTGTCCTCCTGCTCCAAGCAACACCCACGGAGAGACCTCTCGCGGGGCCGGTTCGATCCACGTACCCGGTGCGGCTAACAACCCCCTTGAATAGGGCCAGGAAGACAGTCAAAGGTAACTGAAACTGCCTCTCGCTCCAGGCTTTTAACCTGAAGCATTAGTTATTTTTCTTGAATTCGTTCCTTGAGCAAAGAAGTACAAGCAGTGCACCTAAGTGTACAATCTTGAGCATTCCAGTGGTCATTCATATGGCCAACTGCTAAGGTGTGATTTCTTTTCCGCGAATACTCCCAACATTCTATCCTGGATCATTCCCGACTTGGCAAGATCCCAAAGGTTTAGCAAGCTGGGTTGCTTGTTTACCCTTTTTCCTTGGATTAGGGTTTATACCCTGTTGATCCCAAATTGTCACTACATTAGGTTTCCTTATATTATAGTCAAATAGATCCTGGACAACCCTGTCGTCCTAACTTGGTTGGTCAATTTCTTTCTTGGCAATTCGCAACTGCCCTAGCTTGACAAATCAGTCTCCAAGGAAGAGTGTTGTAGCAGGACGACTACTCAATTCCTAGAGATTTAGACTTGTAATTAGAACTCGCCAAACTTGGTCTAAGGTGTAGCAGTACTATCTTGTGATTTAGATGCAAGAGCATATGACCTTGCAGGCTTGTTGCCCAAGATAGGTGTCAGTACCTAACTTGAGGGGTTATATCTCTCATCATATGGTATTTCTTGATCAAGAATACCTTTGATTAAGATATAGGGTTTGGGAGTCCCATTGACCCCAATCCAAAACCTTGACCCTACTAGGCTGATTAACGTTTTGGCCCTAGGGTCCCTAAATTCCTTGCAGAAGTCTAGCATTTGGTCATCTGATCCTTAGGGTGAGAACCCTAGATCATTCTTGCACGGTTGTTTGATAACCCTAACATTTTGTGAATGTGGGTAGAACTTTTAAAATCAAAAATATTAAATCGGCATTCTAAGTGCGATACTAAGCAGAATTTTATCATAACTTAACCCAACCTAGCACATTGAGGTGACTGTCGTATGCTAGCTAATCATACCTTTATGAATTTGTTGTAGGCTACACAATTACACGCGAATTACTTAGTTGATCTAACCAACTTACGATTAAAGATGATCTTCCCTTTAAAGCTGCAAATACTTTCCTCTAAACTTTCAAGTACTTTTCTTAAAAGATGTAAGTAACTGCAAGGAGTATGAGATGTATCATTCCTTGCAAATATGCAATTTCAAGACCATAAGCCTTTCACCTTTATGCAACTATAGGATCTACAATGATCTTTCCATCTTTCCTTACCATATGCGATTTTGATTGACATTAAGAACTACCTCCTATAAAATTTATGTTTATGCATCGAATTCAAAGCTTTTGTATTTTAATGAAGATGCATCCTTTCCCCAATTGTGACCTTTGATAAAAAGAACTCTATGCATGGATGCATCATTCCTTCATGACCAGATGCCAATGAATACATCATTGATTTAATTCGTCCTTTACCACTTCACTAAGCCTAAAATGTATCTATCATTTCATGCGAGATGCATACTATATGCTTTTTTGTCAAAGTTCATAGATCTTTTCCTTTCATTGCAACTATTTATTCATCATTAAACGACCTTCTACAATTATCCTATATACAAGTTACAACAAGGAATTTATTACATAAGTGCATCAAGTGCTATATTATGCCCCTTCCTTTCCAACAATGTGAACCTCCAAATACATAAGAACATCTCAAAAAATGCATTTAACCTAAATGCAAGATGCAACAAGGACCTCTTTGCACAAGTGCATCTTTAACTTGTGTATCATATGTTCAAATGCGACTACCCTTGATGATGGAAGTGCAAGCATTACAAGTAACTCGTCATGCAATTGAACTTTTTACATCGAAGCAAAATATATAAAATATCCAATGCATTTAAGTTGTTCTATGTGAATTAAAAAAAGCTTTATGCATCCTTTCCATGCGAAGGTAATTTTCGAAACTTGAGCATTTAATATCAGGGCGTTGTCCACTCTCGTGCTTTGGGTGGAAGGTCCCGCATGTGCTCCTCTCGATTTTTTCTTCGGAGCCATTGACGAAATTAATATTGACTCAGAAAACTCTTCCTTGGATCCCTTACGAGTTCCGAAATTACTAACAGCCCGGAATCTCCTTCGCAGCACAGGAATTAAGCCCTGCAGAACACGATCTAGGAATTCCGAAAGCCGCGGGTAAACTTGGTCTCTAGAGGAGCTTCAATAGAAGCTTCTCAAGCTTCTGACTTTCAGAGATGACGTGAATGATGTTGATGACTAATGCGGTGATGATGGTGAAGATGATGATAAACAAATGAGTGAGGATGAAGAAGATGATGGCGACGGCAGCAGCTTGACGTCGTGGGCGGCACTTTGGCGGTGTGGGCAGCAACTTGACGGAGTTGGCGGCAGGTCCAGACGACCTTGAAGTTTGGGAGGGGGAGTCCATATAAGGTGGAGGTGGGGGGGTGTGGGGGTGGCCACACAGGTGGCAGTCGCATGCTTTCCTCCCCATGCCCCTCCATAACTCCTACACACACTCTCTCTCCCCGCCATGCAACAGTAGAAGGAGAGGGAGTTTCTTTTTTTTTAAAAAATTGCAATTATCCATTATCCTTTTTCCCTTGAAGGGGAATTCCTGCGGTGTCTTGTGGTTTATAAGCACACGGTTCCTTATGCACAACACGGGGGATGATATTGCTATTACACGAGGATGGAGCACTTAGGCCAAAGTTTTTTTGTTGCGGGAGATTACTTCAAATTGCTTTTGCACAGGATCTAGGGTCTTATAATATTTTGTTGTAGAAATATTACATTCTCTCCCCCTTAGAGGAATCGAGATGTCCTCATCTCGAGAAGATCTGGGGGTATTGTTGGTTGAGAGTACGTTCATCCATCCAAGTGGCATCCTCTTCGGGATAATCTTTCCACTGGATGAGGTATTCTCTCAAGGTCCTAGATCTCAATTGCCTCTCCCTAACATCTAGGATTCTGTTAGGTCATAGCTCAAGGACTCCTTGGCTAGGCATTACAAGCACATGACTAGGGTTAGGCACATGCTTTTTCAATAGGCTGATATGGAATACATTATGAACTTTTAGGTTTTCACGGAGTTGAAGTCTGTAAGCATTAGGCCCTAGGAACTTGAGAATCTTGTAGGGTCCACAATACCTTGGACTTAGCTTTTTGCACTCACCTAAGGATAGGGAACTCTTCTTTGGATGTACACAAATGAAGACAATATCACCTTCAATGAAGGATCTATCTTGTCGTTTCAAGTCCGCGTAAGCCTTCTGTCTATCCTTGGCGGCTTGGATGCCCTGTCTTATTGATTTGATTTGATCATCCATGTCTTCCAACATTTGCTTTAAAGCTTCAACCCTCAAGGTTGGATTCGAAAAGCTCAAAGGAGTACGATAATCGTGCCCATACAATGCTTGAAAAGGGGTCATCTGAATGCTTTGTTGGTAAGAAGCATTGTAGGCAAACTCAACCAGTGGCAAATATTGAATCCACTTTTTGGATTCATGACAACAATATGCCCTAAGTATATCTGCAATGACTTGGTTGACTCGTTCTGTTTGACCATCAGTTTGGGAATGGTAAGCTGTACTAAAACATAGTTGAGTCCCAATGGCCTCGAAGATAGCCCTCTAGAAGTGTGATGTGAAGAGGGAGTCATGATCACTAATGATTCTTCTGGGTAACCCATGCAGTTTGAATATTTCCTTGATAAATAACCTTGTGATGTCTGAGGCTTTATAGTTTGTCTTGACAGGGATAAGATGTGCAACATTGGTGAGCATGTCCACCACAACCATAATAGAGTTGTATCCTCCCTGAACTTGGGGTAGGCCAACAACAAAGTCCATACTAATGAATTCCCATTTCATTTGGGGAATTCATATTTGAGAACGTCACCTTTGAGCCTATCCCAATAATACTCTTCCTGACTGTATTAAGGGTCTTAGTGTAGCCAAGATGTCTTGAGAAAGGGGAGTCATGGGCTTCCCAAAGTATCTTTTACTTGAGTGATTGGCTTGCCGGGATACATAATCTTGTCCTAAAGTAGACAAGTCCACTATTGATAGAGAATTCTTGATACTTCATTTCTAGCTTCGAGTCTTGATCTTTGATAGGGATCTCCCTTAGCAATTTCTGATAGGTTGGGTCATGACATGCCTCTTCTCTAGCTAGCTCAAGAATTTGGTTGTTTGGCATGGATACCTTTGTGGCTAGAGATCTTGCTATTTATGGATCTTGCAAAATCAGAGAATTTAGAAATGCCTTGCGACTGAGTGCATCGACAACTGCATTCTCCTTTCTAGGCCGGTATTTTATTTCAAAATCATATTCTTCCAGTACTTCAATCCATCGACGTTGCCTCATATTGAGCTCATTCTGGGTGAAAATCCATTTAAGACTCTTGTGGTCCGTCACTAAGGCAAATTTGTTACCCAGCAAGTAGTGTCTCCAAATTTTGAGAGCATGGATGACAACCAACAGCTCTAGATTGTGGATAGCATAATTCTCTTCATGGGTCTTCAATTTCCTTGAAGAGTATGCTATTGGATGACCTTCTTGTATAAGTTGTATAAGCACACATCCTAAGGCAAGTGCACTAGCATCAGTTATCACTTCAAAATCCTTACTAAGATCAGGAAGTTTCAGGATGGGTATTGATACCAAGCTTTGCTTTAGTTTGTCAAAGCTGGTCTGTTCAGCAGGTGACCATACAATTGCTACTTGCTTCCTTAGTAGATCAGTCAGAGGCGCTGCAACCAAAGCATAGTTTTTGATAAAGACCCTATACCATCCTGTCAATCCAAGAAAACTACATATTTCTTTGATAGAAGTTGGTGTTGGCCATTCCAGAGTGTCTTTGACCTTGGCTGGATCCACTGAAATTCCTTCTACTGATATAATGAATCCGAGATATTCAATCTATCGCTTGAAAAATGCACACTTCTTCTTGGCATAAAGCTTGTGTGCTCTCATTGTTTCAAGGACAATGCGAAGCTTGGGTTCATGATCTTTTTCCTGCTTGGAGTAGATTAGGGTATCGTCAAAGAAGACAAGTACGAAGTCATCAAGATAGGGCCTAAAGATATCATGCACTAACCTGTTGAAGGTAGCAAGAGCATTTGTCAGCCCGAATTACATGACTAGGAATTCAAAGTGTCCATACCTTGTGCTGAATGCGGTCTTCGGGACATTCTATATGGTCTCTTTGCGACTGGTGCAGCTCCTAGTGCCAACTTGATTTCATGATCAACTTCCCTTTGAGGAGGAAGTTATGTCAGCTCTTCAAGAAATACGTCTGTATATTTCTTTAACCATAAAGGTTGTTCCCCAGATTCTTGATTTTGATCTAGCTTATTTAGTTTAATCAAATAGACAGGTAGGCCCTTCCTAACTCCTTTTATTATCTGTGGTGTTGCTTTTGCCAGCTGAATTTTTGGCTTACCAACCTCTCCTTGAGTTGTAACTAGTTCCCCTTCAGAATTTTGAAAGGAGACTTGGTCCTTTCCACACTGAATGTGGGCATTGTTGGGTATTAGCCAATCCATTCCGAGCAAACATTCGTGGACACCTAGGTTCATTACCCTGAATCTAACCGAAGTCAGCTTTCCACCAAGTAGGAATTTCACCTTAGCAGTTTGCCTAGTACAAGAGACCTCTCAACCATTTGCTAATTCCACAAGTAAGGTAGGTACATCTATTGTGGCTATTCCTAATCTTTTTTCACAGACTGATGAAATGAAGGAATGTGTACTACCACAATCAATCAAGGTTTTGAAGCTCTTACCTTGATAATCCAATGGAGTTTGAATCATTGAGAATTGGTGATTCGGGCCTTTTTTGTGAAGAGCGGCATGAACTGTTGCTCTCTCAATGTCGGCTTCCATGGATGGATCTTCTTCATCACCCAGCTCCTTGTTAGCAACATTGGAGATTCTCCCTCTGGCCATGACGGTGGCTCCTTGGCCATGGATGGATCCTTGGAATGGCCCTTGGCGTTGTCCTTTGCTAAGCTTGGGACACTGCCTTTTGAAGAGACCAGGCTTGTTGCAATGGAAGCAACAGAGATTGCCGTATACCTAAATCATGAGAAATATTCTCATGAAACTTTTTGAAGTTCAAGCTATATATCCTAACTCTTATTATGATCAGTTACTGCATTTTTTTATAGGAAGGAGTGATGCCTGCACACCTTACAACAGATCAGAGAAGGAGATTAGCTTTGAAGAGTCGGTCCTTTCAGGTTATTCTGAATCTTTTGTACAAAAGAGGAGTTGATAATGTGTTGAGGAGGTGTGTTCCTGAATTTGAGCAACTAGTAGTTCTTCATGAAGCTCATTCCGGACTGTCAGGAGGTCACTTTTTTGGAGAAATTATAGGCAGGAAAATACTACAAGCAAGCATGAGTTGCAAAGTTTTGTTGATATGCATGCTAAATTACAGGTTGAGCATCAATTGTTATTGGAGAGGTTTCAGCCTCTTAAACATGTTGAAGAGCAGATTTTGAAGAATTTGGAAGTAGATGTGGATGCCTTGGTTGTATTGAAGTCTGAATTTTCTGAGATGCAGCAAGCTTTGATTGGTGATGTTAGAAACACTTGGCAGTTGCTGGTGATGGGAAAATTTGACACTTTGGTTTCTAGACCTTATAATATTCTTAAAAATGCTTTTGTTCAGCTGAGTTTGATGCATTAATTCAGGAAAAGGATGCATTGCTTCAGCAAGTTGCAGATTTGCAAGCTGTCAAAGTGGATCTTACTGCTAAGTTGCAGCATGCTTTGGATGAGAAGAAAAAAAGTGATGACTATGTAGCATCTCATTTGCAGCAGAAGGATTTTAAGTTGGAAGATAAGGATGCTAATGTGCAGCAAGTTTTGTATGAGGTGCATGAAGAGGTTAAGGTTACTAGTAATGGATCTGTTGAAGACTATGCTGCTGCACGTTCGAAGTGTCAGATTTCTACTTGCACATATATTATTCTATACACTCCTAGTTTGTTTACTACTTGACTTTGATATGTATCTTCTTTTTTCTCATGACATGATGTAATGACCTCTGCTAACACTTAGGATCAATTATGCAACTGCACAAGAGGACTATGAGTATCCTAGAGGGGTCTACTCATGGTTGCTCAGTGTGGCTTGTCAAGGGGTGCAAGGCCTCTGGCAGGGCATAATTTTATTCTCTGGGTTATTTCTTACTTTGTATGCTTTCCGTTATATAGCTACATACTTGTGGGTTCAAGTCTTGACTGTCCCAGTCATCCACCGGGCTGTGCCAGGTGTTGAGGCTCGAATTGCAATATATTAGTACTTTTATACCTTAGTACTAGCATACATGTAGAACCAGCATATGGAAAGTGACCTAAGATGTCATATGAAGCATTCATGTTTTTACCTGACATTTAGGCGCCTTCTTGACAATCAGGAGTTCGTGTCTTCTGTATTCCTGCGTGATGAGAAATGAGATATTCTTCAAGACAGCGCCAAATTCAGGTGGCTTATGTCTGGTTCTAACACTGTGTATCTGTGTCCTGAATATTTGTGATGTCTGTTTCAAGTTATTTGATCAGGAGTGAATATGATGATGATAAACTGTGTGATAGTTTTCAGGACAGTGGTTCAGCATTGATGTTTACGATATGTAGATCATGTTTGCATAGTACTCCTGAAGATTAGATATGTGTAGTGGCTGTAAATTGTATCACGAAGTTCCCTACAGTGCTAATTTCCTGCATTTTCTGTTATGGTCCTGATGGTCCATAACATGCATTAAGGGATAGTCCAAGCTGCTTCAATTCATAGAATCCGTTCATCTTCTGTGTGTGGTAGGCAGGTGGCAGAAATATCCCTCGCACATTTTTTTAAAGCTTCGCCCAAGTGACTAACCCTTCCGAGATCCCTTGGTCTCTGCACCATTGTTTCCACCAAAGTCTTGCTTCGCCAGTAAGCTTCAATTTGGGGAGCATAGCTTGGTTAGCGGGTGCAGTTCCTGCTGCCTCAAAATAATCGTCCATGGACTCAATCTAGACCTCGGCATCAGTTTGAACATTCCTTCCCTTACCATCGAATTCAGGTGGCTTGATTTGTTTGAGAAGGAACTTCTTCTCTTGAATTACAGATGTACTTAGTGCAGGGGTCGGACTAGGAATCTGCACTTGGAGTTGCGCCTGGGCAATAAGATTCTTTACGTTAAAAACCTTACCAAACGTTTCTCATATTACATTAATATGCCCAATACAACTTTTAGTCAAGTGATCCAATCACTCAATTCCTTTACCAACACTTACAGCCATGACAGTCAGTGATAAAAATCTTATTCATTCATGAGGGCATAGCCCTTTTGCGTACATTTATTTTGGAAAAGTAGAACAAGCTGATTGGCACATCAATTTGGGAAAAATAGGATTGTGTTACATTCAGTTACGGGGACAAAGTAATAATATGGAGAGGGATCATGGATTTTTAGGAATCGATAGGTCTGTGGAAGCTTTCGCTCAACCCCCAAGACCCTCGGACCGCTTATTGTTTCAAGCGTTCCAAGCCGAGCACTAATGGCTACCTCTCACGTAGCCGATGCGCCATCCATATCTACGGGTGTAGTGAGCTTACCTCCATGCCGTTCGAGTTACCTCCTCTCCCATGCACTTCGGTAGCTCCACGATCCAAGTGCAAGCTTCATGCAAGCTCCATCCTCAAGCTCCATTGCCGCGAGCAAGACAAGAGAAGAGAACAGAAGAGAAGAAGAGAGGAGAAGATGGAGAGCTTCTCCTCCTCGGTCCCTCACCCTCACACACTCACTCCCTCACACTCTCACACTCCCTCTCTCAAGCACAAGCTCAAGCAAGCAAGAAGAAGGAGAAGAAGAAGAAAAGGAGAGCCACTTTTGGCCACACACAAGAATGAGCTTCTCATTCACTTTTCAACTTTATATACAAAACCCTAAATCCCTTTTGGGCGGCCATCCCCTTTTCCCTTTTTTACATGGCCGCCGGCCATAGCCTAGGCCCTTTTCCCCATTGTCCTTCTATCTTCCTAGCTTCCTTTCCACCTCCCATCTACATTTACAATTTGCACGGGTGAGAGCCCGGCGCTCTTTTACAAGATTTCAGAGTGCGCCTTTTTATTTTAAAATGCGCCTTTCCCCTTTTGCCTTTGCCTTGGACTTTTAAGGTTTCCCTTGCGCTTTTGGCCTTTTCTCCTTTTCTTTCTTCAGTCAGGCTACCTTTTTTCGGCCTTTGCCCTGCGTCTTTTCCACTTCCTTTTGCTTTCATTGTGTTGGGGTTAACAATAGGTCATAGGAAGCTTGGGATATCCCTTCCTTTGATACCCGTTCTTCTCATAACGTCCCAGCACCTTGATTCTGTCGACAGGGATCACTCGAGTCACTTCTTCGTACACATACTTTTTCTGCATGACTTTCCGACCGTCGACATGCAGGGTTGCATTTGCGTGAGCCTTGACAAAGATGAATACCTTCATGATCTTTAAATCCTCCATCCACTTGATTCTCTTCAAGTTGGTCTAAAGGTACATAAGTCGGTGGGCTGCTATGTAATATATTATTGATTCACCCGTCCATCTCCGTTCCATGTACAAGGGTGAAGGATTGTAGATGCGGTTTAGAATATTCATCATGCCTAGCCTCTGTTGATAATCCGAAGCATACATTGCATTCATAAACATAACCTGAAACACCAATAATTTGTTCCATGCTTTGCGACTCTGTAGCCCAACATCCATAAGTAAGTAAGAAAATGTTCTCAACACAAAACATCACTCTACTTCCCCCCATTAAGTTCCCTTATAAATATTAGATCGCGTTGGTTTGCTCTAATACCAACTATAACGTGTCCCCTTGTCACTTGTAGGACACGTCTTAGCAGCCCATCGGGAAGAGAGTCTAGAAAGCGACGCCTGGCACTCACAAGGAATGTCATGGGGTTTGCGATCAAGGTCTTTCCAAGTTTGCCACCACGAAGTGGAAGTATCCGGCCGTTCCCACTTAGGACCGACCCGAATCAAGATTTTCCTAATAGTCAAGTTTCTAGGAAGTAGCTAGCAACGAGCTCCAGACAAACCGCCTTTGCGCAGAAACATCAGGGTCGAAGCAGATTTATAATGCACTTGATTCAAGGAGAATGGGGAATGAGAGGGATGCGAAGCTCAACCTCTCTGCTCGTAAGGCATAGTCCCATTCCGTTCCCAAAAAACAACAGAAATCGGGTCTCTAACTCTATTGATTCTAGGTCATCACTCCTTCGCTATCAATTCCTTTGAGAAAAATTCCCGGCTAATCAGGACCACCCTTTCGTAGGATGGACCTAGAGTCACGTCCACCGCACTTTCCTCAGGTTGTTTAGTTACCTAATTACCTTTGACATGCAAAAACCGCTTCCTTAGTTAACCAATTAAACACAGGTTCCTTCACATAACTTAGGCACTGACATAGAAAAACAATGTCAAGCAAGTTCCTTTTTCAACATTTGATCTTTATTTATCATAGTCTTTGGAATATATCAAATATCCTGCTCGAAGGCTATCCCAGCAATCCTTAGGATTGCTACTCCAAGTTCCGCCCATTGACTAGTATGCGGGCCTCGATATCCCATCTCGAGTAACGTCGGTCTCTTGTGCAGGATTCGAAGGCAAGGAATTTATGGCCAGAGCCTCCCCTGGCACCCAAGCGTCCTCTTGCTCCAAGCAACACCCATGGGGAGACCTCTCGTGGCGGGTTCGGTCCACATACCCGGCGCAGCTAACAACCCCCTTGGGTAGGGCTAGGCAGATAGTCGGAGGTAGCTGAAACTAAAAGAACTCTATGCACGGATGCATCATTCCTTCATGAGTAGATGCCAATGAATACATCATTGATTTAATCCGTCCTTTACCACTTTACTTAGCCTAAAATGTATCTATCATTTCATGCGAGATGCATACTATATGCTTTTTTGTCAAAGTTCATAGATCTTTTCCTTTCATTGCAACTATTTATTCATCATTAAACGACCTTCTACAATTATCCTATATACAAGTTACAACAAGGAATTTATTACATAAGTGCATCAAGTGCTATATTATGCCCCTTCCTTTCCAACAATGTGAACCTCCAAATACATAAGAACATCTCAAAAAATGCATTTAACCTAAATGCAAGATGCAATAAGGACCTCTTTGCACAAGTGCATCTTTAACTTGTGTATCATATGTTCAAATGCGACTACCCTTGATGATGGAAGTGCAAGCATTACAAGTAACTCGTCATGCAATTGAACTTTTTACATCGAAGCAAAATATATAAAATATCCAATGCATTTAAGTTTTTCTATGTGAATTAAAACATGCTTTATGCATCCTTTCCATGCGAAGGTAATTTTCGGAACCTGGGCATTTAATATCAGGGCGTTGTCCACTCTCGTGCTTTGGGTGGAAGGTCCCGCATGTGCTCCTCTCGATTTTTTCTTCGGAGCCATTGATGAAATTATTATTGACTCTGCAAACTCTTCCTTGGATCCCTTATGAGTTTCGAAAGTATTAGCAGCCGGAAATCTCCTTCGCAGCACAGGAATTGAGCCTTGCAGAACACGATCTAGGAATTCCAAAAGCCGTGGGTAAACTTGGTCTAGAGGAGGTTCAATAGAAGCTTCTCAAGCTTCTAACTTTCATAGATGACGTGAATGATGTTGATGACTAATGAGGTGATGATGGTGAAGATGATGATAAACAAATGCGTGAGGATGAAGAAGATGATGGCGACGACAGCAGCCTAACGGCGTGGGTGGTAGTTTGGCGGCATGGGCAACAACTTGACAGAGCTGGCGGCAGGTCCAGACGACCTTGAAGTTTGGGAGGGGGGTTCATATAAGGTGGAGGTGGAGGGGTGTGGGGGTGGGGGTGGCCACATAGGTGGCAGTTGCATGCTTTCCTCCCCATGCCCCTCCATAACTCCTACACACACACTCTCTCTCCCCGCCATGCAACGGGAGAAGGAGAGGGAGTTTTTTTAAATAATTGCAATTACGCATTATCCTTTTTCCCTTGAAGGGGAGTTCCTGTGGTGTCTTGCGGTTTATAAGCACACGGTTCCTTATGCACAATGCGGGGGATGATATTGTTATTACACGAGGATGGAGCACTTAGGCCAAAGTTTTTTTATTGCGGGAGATTACTTCAAATTGCTTTTGTGCGAGACCTAGGGTCTTATAATATTTTGTTGTAGAAATATTACAACCATGCCACAACGGAATGCTAGGCAAGATGCTAGACCACAAGAGGAACAACACAAATCTGAACCTACTAGGAAACAATAGGAAAGAAGACCTTATGAAGGCCCATCTGGTACGAACCTAGTCAAAACCAACATATTTGATTATGAGAAAATGCAGATATTCTAGCTAATAAGAGAGCCAAGGAGAGGGATACTGAAACTAAAGTTGAACGGACAACAAGATTATAGATTGGCAAAAAGGCTAGATAAAGAAGGAAGATTCAAATGGGGGATTTTTCCATGGGAGGATCGTAAAAGCAAAAAACTGATGCTACATATGAAAAATTGCTACAAATAAGTTCATCCTTGAGGAGATAATGGCATGGACTAGTTAGTATCAGAAAAGGGAGAATTAGAGTTGAGCATGTGGAGGTTGTATGTTTGTCCAATTTCAAAGGCATTATACTTGTTATGGATACATGGATATATAGAAACAAAGTTGATCAAGTTTATGTAGATGGTGGTGCTCAAGTCTATGTAATTACTAAAGAGAAATTGTTGCAAATGCATCTTAAAATGACAAGGAAGGATTTTCATTTAAGGTTAAAATGGCTAACAACTCAAAGGTTAAGTGTTTGGGAGTTATTGAAAATTTGGAGATTGCTATTGGAGGTCAGAGGGCATGCTTGGACTTTCATGTTATGCCTACAAAGTTAGGGGAATATCCTCTGATCACTAGGCAAACCAACTGATAAGAGGGTGATTTTTGACATGAAGAGAGGATCTATCATTCCAAGCGGACATGAGAGTGATGTTAAAAGAGATAAGACTAGTGATTCAGAAAGTTCTAGCATTGATCATGAAGTTAGAGAATGGAAAGTCATTTTTCTTTTCTAGAGACGTTGATCCTTTTGGGTTGTCAATTCAGGTCCAAAAGAAGAGAAGAAAATAGTAAATCCTATGTAGGAAATTCCTAACCTCTAGTAGGAAATGCATGATCTACATTAAGAAACGCATAACCTGCAATAGGAAATGCATGATCCGCAATAGGAAACATGTGACCAATAGTAGGAAACAAATGTTGTGGGTTACCTAAACTATTGAACATGCTTGACTAATTGTAAAAGAGCTAAATATTCAACCATCTTTCAAAAATACTGAAATCTATTTGCTACTGAATATTATCAACTAAGGGGTACCAATAGTATTATGCATCACATCAAATTGAAAGAAGGATATAAATAGTTCAAAATCTAAGAATACTTGGTACAATTTAGGAAAGTGTAGCTAGAGATAAGGTTAAAAAATTGCTAGAGGTAGGGTTTATTTACGTTGTTGATGATGTAGAATGGGTATCTCGTATTGTTATCAAAACCATGGACGAATAGAAAATGGAGAGGTATATTGATTTTAAGCCTCTTAATGCTACAACCAAAAGGGATTTCTATCCTCCTCTACTCCAGGATGACATTTTGGATCAAGTAGAATGTCATTAGCTTTATTGTGTGTGAGACGGGTATTTTGGATACTTTCAAATTAGAATAGCAAAGGAGGATTAAAAAAAGATAGCATTTGTTACTCGGGGATGTTAGGGAAATGCCTTTTTGTTTGATTAATTAACACTATATGAGGGAGTTTAGAAAATTTCATATACTTTTGGAATTTATAGGATGGTCAATATTTGGTCACATGGTCAAATTGTTGTCCCCTTCCTTGAAGGTGAAATTTTTTCTAGATACTGTATAGATGATAGTACCAAGTTCCATCTTTAAAAAAGGGATTGAGATTTAGTCACATGGTCAAATATTTATTTCTAATTTGAGAGTGGAACTTTGAAGATTCCCAAATTCTCCAATGTAGTGTTATTTCATATGCTAGATTTCAAAGATGGGTTAATTGCGTGTTCGCTCCTTTCATTGGGAAATCCATGTGAGTATTCATGGATGACTTATACATATATAGCTCTAGAGCTTCGCATGTTGAAAGCTTGATGATGTTTTTTATAAACTAGATCAAGATGGAGGACAACTAAATTATCATAAATGCTAGATAGCAAGAAGTAAAGTGATACTCTTGGGTCATGAAGTATCTACTAATGGCATTTCACCTGAACCTAGCCAAGTTGAGGTCTTACTCCTTATGGATTCTCCAAGATTTGTAAGAAAATTTGTGAGCTTTGTTCAAAAATTGAGGTACCTATCAAAGTTTTTTCATATGCTAGCTAATATGTGTATCCTTTACATAAAGTAGTTCAAAAAGATCCTTTAGTTTGGACCTAAGTTGAAGAGGATGCATTCCTGTAGATAAAGAAGAAGCTGTGTAGTTTCCCAATTCTTATGCCTCCAAATTGGGATGAATCTTTTTCATTAGCATCAATGTTGGAAAGAATGCAATCGAAGCTAATTTGATGCAAAAAGGAAAGGGAATGTGTTATATGCGACCTATTTTTACATAATCAGATCTATTGGAGCAACTAAAAGGCTTGGATGAAAGAAGAGCCATTAGTATGGGGGCTGGTATACATAGTTAAAAGATAGAAATCATACATGATTCAAAAATCATTTGTACTACTTACTAGTTCCCAAATGCTACTATAGGTTTTGCCATCTACTGAAAATGTCTCAAGGGTAACCAAATGGCTATTGATTCTATAGGACTTCAAATTTAATTGTTTGAAAGAGGATACTACAAGAGCTAATTTTGTTGAGATATCGAGCTCCACTCGTGATATGCCAGGGTGACCGTTGTGCATTTATGTCACCGACTTGTCAGTTGTAGATGCGGTTGGTAAACCGCCCATGAATAATAGCTACATGATAGCTATCCTTATCTACTCTAGTTCGTGGCTCAGTTAGTATGCCACCTTAGTTAGTTGAGTTTGGTTTGAGACCCATATATAGGGTTCTTCTATTTCTTTGTATGAGAGTTCTTTTTGGCTTACACAACTAAGAAGAGAAAAACTGTTTTTAGCCTCCACCTCTGTGTGTATTCCCCCATTGTGCAAGCAAGAAAGCTACAAGTGAGACTCCTTCCTTCTCTCCCACAATCTTGACATGGTATCAGAGCCTTGTTCGTGGTAAGGAGCTCAAGAAAGCAAGCCAAGCTCGCGGTGTTCTGGTAAGAGGAGCAGTGGTGCTTTCATTTTCTGTTTTGGGAGCAGATCTCTGCAGGCAGCACAGTCGGAAATTGCAAGAGTGCATTGTCTCAGGTTGAGATGCCCTTCGCGGTGAAGCAAGAGGACAGCATATTTCGTGGCCTGTTTTTGAGGCGGAAGTTTTCTGCACGCACTCAGGAAAAGGCCCAGTTTTATGCTGTGCAGCCATTGTTCTATAGGTCGGTGAAAAGTTACTATAGAAATTGCATCGTATGCTTGTGCGCAGAGACATTGGGAGTTACAGAATCATCCCTGTTGCCTGTTGATGCAAAAACGTCACTAGGAAGTGACTGTGTGGTCAAATACCACTTTCGCCAGTTTTGCAGATTTACCCTTGTGAGGGTGAAGCTGAGTTTTTTGCAGTGTTCTGTAATGGCGTCTGATTCTCTTTCACAGATTGTCACTGAAAAGCTTGACAATAACAACTTCCAAGCATGGAAGTTTAGAATGACGAATTTCCTTATGGAAAAAGGATATTGGGAATTTGTTGCACGAAATGAAGAAGAACCAGTTCTTCCTGATGTTCCCAATCAACAGCAAATGCAGGCATTCAAAGCATGGCATGAGAGAGCCAGGAAAGTTATGTACTAGCTGTCTATCAGTATTCCAGACTCTATGATTGTGCATATTCAGGATGCAAGTACGCCAAAGGAGGCATGGGATACTTTGTCAAAAATGTATAGCACAAATACTCAAGCCAGGAAAATGCAGCTCAAGCAAGAGTTGCATAATGTGCAAAGAGAAAATATGAGCATCAATGACTACCACATGAAGGTGAAGAAGATTGCAGATGCACTTGCTTCCATTGGGTCGCCAGTGGAAGATGATGATTTAGTTTCTGTGACCTTGAATGGTCTAGGAAAGGATTATGCACAGTTTCGAACATCCATTTCCGTTCGTGAAAGATTTCCTGATTTTGAGGAGTTGATTGCTCTTCTAATTTCTGAGGAGCAGAGAAATGGTGGTGCATCTTCTTCAGGAGGAACTTCAAAAGAAGCTGTCTTCTACTCAAATGCTGGAAGAGGTAGAGGCAGAGGTAGAGGAGGCCGATCTGGAGGCCGTGGTAGAAATCAGAATATGCAGCAAACTCAAGAAAACTAGTCCTATGGAGAAGGACGTGGTAACTCTAGAGGCAGGGGGAGCCAAAGAGGTCGTGGTGGATGGCAAAGAGGCCAAAATGCAAATAGCAATGTTGAATGCTACTATTGTGGTAAAATGGGTCATATGGCTAAAGACTGATATAAAAAGTAGAATGACATCATGAATGGAAAACTGCAACAAGGAAATTATGCATCTTCTAGTAGACAGGGTGATGACAAAAATGAGCATTTGTTTATGGTGCAGCACATGAACAATTCTGTGACAAGTGCAGAAGAAAGCAACGATGTATGGTATGTTGACTCAGGTGCATCAAACCACATGACAGGTCATGCAGAATGGATGGAGGATGCAAGGAAAATGGAAAAACCAGGATTTGTGGAGACTGGTGATGATACTGCACATCCTATTGTGCAGATTGGAAAAATTCCCTTGTCTATGCAAGATGGGAAAAAGAAATACCTGTCCGATGTATTTAATGTCCCGAATATCACCAAGAATCTGGTTTCTGTTGGTCAAATGGTTGAGCAGGGCTTGCAGGTCAGATTTAATCCTCATGGATGCTTTGTTGAGGATATGAAAAATAAAGGTTGCTTGATAGCAAAAGGAAAGAAGAAGGGCAGAATGTTTACGTTGGATGCAGACATGTCTGAATTGAGTGCAGCAATGTTTGCACATGGGACCGGTGTAGTTGTAGATATTGATATCTGGCATAAACGCATTGGTCATGTTAATATACAGCAACTTAAATCAATGCAGGCCCAAAATATTGTTGCAGGATTGCCTAAATTCAAGGTTTCAGAAATGCATAAGGTATGTGAAGCCTGTCAATTTGGAAAACAGGCAAGGAAACCATTTCCTAGACATGTTCAAGAGAGTAAGAAGCCATTGGAATTAATCCACTTTGATGTGTGGACTACTAAAGTTGCATCTCTTGGAGGCTATCATTACTTTGTCACTTTTATTGATAACTATAGCAGAAAAGTTTGGGTGTATTTTATGAAAAAGAAAAGTGAAGTTTTTGGGCATTTCAAAACTCTTAAAGCTATGGTTGAAAAAGAAACAGGTCTACAAATAAAATGCCTAAGGTCAAATGGAGGGGGAGAGTACCTCTCAAATGAGTTTGCAAGGTTCCTGCAAGAGCATGGCATAAAGAAGCAATATTCATGCAGTCATACCCCACAGCAAAATGGAATTGTAGAAAGAAAAAACAGGCATATTGGAGAGGTATCTCGTGCCATGCTCAATGAAAAAGACCTGCCAAATTTTTATTGGGCTGAAGCAGTTGCTACAGCAATCTACATAATGAACAGGACGCCCACTGCAACAATACATGGGATGACTCCAGAGGAGAGGTATACTGGTAGGAAACCAGATATTTCTCATTTGAAAATTTTTGGTTGCATTGCCTATGTACATGTGCCAGATTGAGTTGAGATCCAAGTTGGATCCAAAAGCTGAGAAGTGCATCTTTATTGGTTACTCTCTACAGAAGCAAAAAGGGTATAGATGCTATAACCCTTCTACTCGTAAGTTTACAGTGAGCAGAGATGTTGTTTTTGATGAGATGAGTAGCTGGTATAAACCAATAAATGTGATTGATGATGTAGATGCACAAAATGGTAATGCTACACAGAATTCACAGCAGCAGTCACAAAATATTAGTGGACCTGGAGCGTCCTCTAATAGTGGTTCACATTCTTCGCCATGGACAGGCAGATTGAGATCAGGAGAATCTTCTCAAAGCAATGCAGATAGTGGTATGCAGGTGTCACGAAAAGGAAAAGAGAAGGTAGATCAACCCATGTTTGATGTGAATGCAGGTCACTCTTATGTGGATGGTGAATCCAGTGGCTCAGAACAGAGCATTGATGATGAGTTGGGTATTCCTTCTATTGTTACACCTGGAGTAAGGAAGACTAGGGATGTTTTGAGAGCACCTGGGAGTGAACCTACTTTGCGCAGGTCAACCAGAGTTAGGTATGCTGTGGATAGGCTGAAATATGATGGATTTACAGCCATTCACTATGCATATATGGTCAAAGTGATACAGGAACCAGAACCCACTTCTTTTGAGCAAGCCATGGGAAAAGAAAAATGGGAGAAAGCCATGGATGAAGAAATGGATGCCTTGGAAGCAAATGCTACATGGGAATTGGTACCTTTGCCTAAAGGTAAGAATGCGATTGGGTGTAAGTGGGTTTATAAGGTGAAGCACAATGCAGATGGTTCTGTGAACAGATACAAGGCAAGATTAGTAGTCAAGGGGTATGCACAAACATATGGCATTGACTATGAAGAAACATTCAGTCCGGTTGCAAGGATGGCAACCGTAAGAGTAGTCATTGCTATGGCTGCATCAAAGGAATGGTCTTTACATCAAATGGATGTAAAGAATGCATTCTTGCATGGTGATTTGCAAGAAGAGGTATATATGGAGCAGCCACCAGGTTATGTGCATGCTGTTCATCCTGAGTTTGTTTGCAGGTTGAAGAAAGCATTGTATGGCTTGAAGCAAGCACCTAGAGCATGGTCTGACAAGATAGGACAGTATCTTGTCACTATTGGCTTTCATATTTTCAAGGCAGATTTCTCTTTTATGTGAGAAAAACAGAGAAAGGTATTATGCTACTTGTCATTTATGATGATGATTTGATTATGACAGGTGACAGTGATGAAGATATTCTTCATGTGAAAATGCTATTGAAGCAGAAGTTTGAGATGAAGGATTTGGGAGAGTTGTGTTATTTCTTGGGCATTGAAGTGATTAGATCACCAAGTGGGATACAGCTCTTGCAGAGGCAGTATGGATTGGACATGCTGTCCAAATATGGGATGACAGGCTGTAAGCCTATTTCAGTTCCTTTGGAGCAGAATGTGAAGCTGAGCGTAGATGCAGGTGAGCTTTTGGAAGACCCTACTATGTACATACGCATAGTGGGAAGTTTGATTTATATGACTATTACCAGGCCATATTTGAGCTATCTTGTTGGACTGGTAAGTCAGTTTATGCAGGCTCCAAGGAAACCGCATTTGGATGCGGCTAGACGCATACTCAGGTATGTGAAGTCCACATTACAGTATGGACTATTTTATGAGACTGGGGTTCAGATACAGCTGCATGGATACACTGATGCTGATTGGGCTGGTAGTATTTCTGATAGACGATCTACCAGTGGATATGTGTTCTCTTTTGGGAGTGCTGCAGTCACTTGGAGCAGCAAGAAATAGTCTACAGTTGCCTTGTAGAGCACAGAGGCCAAGTACAGGGGTGCAGAAATGGCTGCATGTGAGGTAGCTTGGTTGCATAAGCTACTTTATGATATGCATCAGTCTACAGATGGGCCAGTTGTCATTTATTGTGACAACATGAGTAGTATACACTTGGCAAATAACCCAGTCTATCATGCTAGAACAAAGCACATTGAGGTGCATTATCACTATGTGCGGGAGAGGGTTTTACTAGGCCTTATTGATCTAGTTTATGTCAGCACAGAGGATCAAGTAGCTGACATATTTACGAAGGCATTGGGCGCAGAGAAGCTGCGCAAGTTCAGAGACCTGCTTGGTGTGCAGGAATTGGGATTGAGCTCGAGGGGGAGTGTTGAGATATTGAGCTCCACTCGTGATATGCCAGGGTGACCGTTATGCATTTATGTCACCGACTTGTCAGTTGTAGATGCGGTTGGTACACTACCCATGAATAATAGCTACATGATAGCTATCCTTATCTACTCTAGTTCGTGGCTCAGTTAGTATGCCACCTTAGTTAGTTGAGTTTGGTTTGAGACCCATATATAGGGTTCTTCTATTTCTTTGTATGAGAGTTCTTTTTGTCTTACACAACTAAGAAGAGAAAAACTGTTTTCAGCCTCCACCTCTGTGTGTATTCCCCCATTGTGCAAGCAAGAAAGCTACAAGTGAGACTCCTTCCTTCTCTCCCACAATCTTGACAAATTTAGCCAACATTTTGACCTACAAAGAGCCTACTAAAAGTGCAACTATTATAAAACAAATGTTGATCTTGCATCCTCAAATTCATGATGAGGAAATAAAGGATAAAGACGTCACTTTGTTTTTTGATGGCAACTATAGAAAAATGCTGAAAAATGGAGGTTTGGGATTTGCCGTTTTGAATGCTGAAGGTTAAGAAGCTTTTTCAAGAAGTCAAGGAAAGCAAGAAAATACAAAGCAATAGTGAGGTTGAATATGCAAGTTTACATGCTGGTTTGAACTACGTATGTAGTTGGGATATAAAAAGGTAGTGGCAAAGGGAAATGCTATGCTAGTTGTCATGCAAGTTGAGAGCTAGATTTTGGGACCTGTTTTTGAAGTAAAAAAGTGGCAGTAAAAGACCAAATTTTCATGGAAAATGAAATGATTGGGGATCGATGAGTTGGGGTTTTCCTAGATAGAGCTTAATGATGCTAAGAAGGCAACACAAGTCTCGGTTTGTTGATCAAAGTCTATTTGACCCCCCATTTAATCCTCGTAAGGTTTCATATTCTAAAGTAGCTATGTGATTCGGGAGTTAAAAAGTGCATGATGGAGGCCAGGTTGATAGATTTCGACGTTGGAAAGCTAGCCATCTAGTCAAATCGGAGTTCGTTTGGGTCTCTATTCGGCAAATAACCACTTGATACAATGTGAAAACCCAAAATGGAACAATATATTTTAATGATTAAAGCTTGATATGCTAATTAAAAACCTTAAACTCAACAAAACTAAATCGTTGGGGGGAGGGAGTTATTTTTTTCGATGCCCCCTTCTTGATTTCAAAAATGATTTTTGTGCATGTTGGCATCAGGGGAAGGCAAGAGCGCAGCAAGATGAAGAATTTTGTCACCATCCACCATCACTCCAATTAGATTAAAAAATGACGTAGTAAATGAAGATATTAGTTTTTTACCTTTCTCTCTCCTCTCTCCTCTTGTTGTGTGTTTCCATGGTTGATTCTATGAGAGAAGGGGGTGGGCTAAGATGAGATATTTTGATCTTGGGATGATGATAGAGCATGAAGGAGCATAGATTGAGGTTGGAAGGATCATCAACGGCTATTGGTAAGCATCAATAGGCCTCCAATCACGATATACATACAATATAAGGTGTGATTCCATGAGTAAGTCATAAATCTAATTATTTTATGATAAATTTCGATTGGTAAATGGTTAGAAATGGTTGTATTTGGTGGTCAATGCTATGATCTATCAGAAATGTTAAGGAAATCAAGAAAAATCAGCCATCTGATAATTTCTTTATAAACATGCAAAATCCACAACATTGCAATTTTAAGAAAAAACATGTGGTTTTGGGGTTTTGTTGTGCGCATAGTGTTCTTATGGGATGGAATGTGATAGAAAAATAATTCTTAATAAGCTTGATCGGTCCAAATCAATAAATTGAAAAATATTGATAATTATAAGTAAATAAATAGTGAAAAAAAAGAAAAAAGTATTTTTTGCATCTGAAAAATAGATTGAAATTATATTTGTGTTTGTGAATGTATGATAAGGTTGAAGCATGAGGTTTCAGTTCAGCCCTATCTTTATGTTAAAGTGGGTATTTACAGCTTTTATGAAGGAAAAATAATTTTTTTAAAAATGCTCTTTAAACCTACAATCGAAGACACAACCTTAAGTGGTAGGGAGAAGGGTGTTGTTAAGGTAATATGCTTGTTAACCCTTAGACAAACAAGGTGGAGAATCCGAAAAATCTAAAGCAGAAGACAAGGCCAAGGCAAAAGTGAAACGGAAGACGAAGGCATGCCAAAGAATCTAAAAACACAAGAAGTGCACAAAAGTCCTAAATCAAGGAGAAAGGCGCACAAGAAAAAGTGCAAGTCAATACTTTTGTAAAAGAGCGCAAGGTGTGCCATGATTTATCTTAAGAGCGTCAGCAGTCTCTCACCCATGCAATTTGTAAAGGTAGATGGGCAGTACGAAGGAAGCTAAGAAGATAGGGGGACAATGGGAAAAAGGGCCTAGGTCACGGTCGTCCATGTAAAAAAGGGGATAAGGGGATGACAGCCCAAAAGAGATTTAAGGGTTTGTATATAAAGTTGAAAAGTGAATGAGAAACTCATTCTTGTGTGTGGCAAAAAGTAGCTCTCTTCTTCTTCTTCTTATTCTTCTTCTTCTTCTTCTTCTTCTTCTTGCTTGCTTACTTGCTTGCTTGAGCTTGTGTTTGAGAGAGGGAGTGTGAGAGTGTGAGGGAGTGAGTGTGAGGGTGAGAGACTATGGTGGAGAAGCTCTCCATCTTCTCTTCTCTTCTCTTGCTCACAGCAATGGAGCTTGGAGCATGGAGCTTGAGGATGGAGCTCGCTTCAATCTTGCACTTGGATCATGGAGCTAATGGAGTGATCAGAGAGAGGATGCAACTCGATCGGGCATGGAGGTAAGCTCACTACACTCGTAGAGAGCGATAGCGTGTCGGCTATGTGAGAGGTAGCCATTAGTGCTCGACGCTTGAAACACTTGAAAGAATAAGTGCACGGTCCTTGGGTCTTAGTGGTTGAGTAGGAGATCACCTCTACATTTTGGTTCTGGGACCAATGGATTCAAGCTTGAGCACTTGCATGCTTCATATCGAGCATCGAAGTAAGGGTTTCATCCCCAAACTAGTGCTTGAGGTAGATAGGTAGGGAGCAAGGGAGTTTGAAGAGGTATTCGATCTCCTTAGCAAGTAAGTTTTTGGTTTTTTTGGATTTGAAAAAATAGGTTGGAGTAGTGTAGGTGTTTTCTTTGTGATTTGGATGCATTAGGATATTTAAAAAAAAAGAAAAAAGAGAAAAACAAGCATTAGGGTTTTTGCTATCATAACAGGGCAAGAGAGTTTGATTTGTTTGCGGATTTGCATTTTGGAGTTTATTTTGTATCCTAGGTATATACAACTCTTCCCCTCTATGACTTTGATTTGGAGGTATGTGCGATAGCCCTTGACCTAAATCATGTTTTTTGAGTGATTTATTGTTGCGTCAGCCAAAATCACGTCGTGTTCAGCCCATTCGAGTGACAGTGATTGTGGGTCGAGTCCCAGAATTAGCCCTTGGCCCTCTAGTATTCGGCCATTTAATCCACTACCACTCGGATGCCCACCGCTCGGCCCCGTGTGAATCGACCATTCGGACCAACTTGGCATTCGGCCCACCTGATTTGGACCTTCGGCCATGCTAACTTGGCCCAACCCCACTCCGACATTCGGCCCGCCCAAATTCTCCATTCAGACCTCGGCCCATCTGACTCGGCCCTCGGCCATTTGACTCTCTAACAACCACATTTGGTCTGACCGAATTTGATATTCGGACCAGTTGCATTTGGCCCTTGGTGGCCATTCGGACGGGCCGAATCACGACATTCGGCTCTTGCAATTTGGACCTACTGAGTCGATTTTGGATTTTTTTTTAATTTTAATGTGTAGACCCTGAAACCAACCTGGAGACCACATAGAGCTAAAAGCACATCATAGATCTATCATTGGAGGAAGATCTAGATAAATTTGTTCAAAACTTGGCTATGAATGGTCCTTTAAATCACACATGCTATTTAGCATAACGGCCCAATGGGTTGGGGGGGACTACCCCCTTGGATCCCTGCAAAGGGGGCTCTACCCCCTCTACACCTCCCCCAAGTAGGCTAGAGAGAAAATGCGTGCCATGATAGGTCCTCCAAATTAGATCCTAGTGTAATAATGGCTCTATAGAAGCATAGATTCTCACTTGCAAAATAACAACCAAAAGCCCATACCCAAACAAAGAAAAATAGAGATCCTAGAACCTCAATGGGCTAATCTAGCCAACAAGGACAAAAATGCCACACCACAAAAACATGTATATGTTGCATTCGGACTGCATCTACTCAAAGCAGAATGCAAAAACATCAAGCTACTACTGCGAAGATGACTAGACATGAAAGCCCTCACAATAGATGCACCTTGAGCGGCATTGCACAGACAACCCAAGACATCAGTAGAGAATCCACATCTAATTGTGCATTTGGGGACTCAAAGGTATGTATCAGAAGGCTTGAATTTATAAGCCAAGACTTGGAAGATGAAGATATAGTACCGCCTGCTTATCTTAGGGTCAAACTCATCGCAAAAAGAGAGCAATGTGTCGATGCTCTCATCGATGAGAAGGAGATAATTTTAATATCTTGACCTATGAAGCATGGACCCTACTAGGCCAACCAGAGCTCACACTGACTAATGCAACTCTTAATCCTTATGGGGGACCCCCATAAGAACTTGGAAGATGAAGATATAGTACCGCTTGCTTATCTTAGGGTCAAACTCATCGCAAAAAGAGAGCAATGTGTCGATGCTCTCATCGATGAGAAGGAGCTAATTTTAATATCTTGACCTATGAAGCATGGACCCTACTAGGCCAACCAGAGCTCACACTGACTAATGCAACTCTTAATCCTTATGGGGGACCCCCATAAGAACTTATAGGGAAGTGCAGGATCCTTGTAACTATTGAAACGGAAAGCTTGCCTATGCTATTCCATGTTCCTCCAAATAATGCAAATTGTGGAAAGAAGACCCTCCTAGAAAGACCCTTCAAAAGGGCGACAAAGTGTGAGACCGATTCTGTAGCACAAAGGATACACTTGACATTGTCGGGTATGAGGATAATCACAACCTTTAGTAAGGGTGACCTCATCAAACCTCGAGGGAAAGACAAGGAACATTCTGACATACCAAGCAAGCCTAGTAATGAGAGCAAGGACTTGTTGAAAGAGTTGATACAAGTGCATGTTGAGCAGAGAGAACTAGTGAGTGAGGCCATGCTTGAAACAAGAAGGTTAGGAGACAATGCCAAGGATAGGCTTTGGACTTACAAATATCGTAGAAGACCACAAAAGAAACCCAAGCCTTATAGATGAAGGTATTGATGGAGAGCCAACACAACGCCGTGATGGACATCCAAAGCATTGCTATGTGCTCAAGGGTATTATGCAGGTAACTAATGGATTTGGGTACCAAAACTCCTTGCTAAACCATCTCTATCAGCTGAAGGCCAGACCGTATCAAAAGCAAAAAAGTGCAGGAGGAAATCTAAATGAAAAACCAAGTCTCGAGGCAAGAAACCAAACATGACTATTCAAAAGGTCGATCCTTAGCCTCTAGCATGGCTAACAAGTGGATGTCAGGTATGATCTTCGAGTGTGCACAAAGACTACTAGTGCCCAAGGAGCCTTTGACTTTCCAAGAGCATAATGAGCACCAGATGCATAATGTTGCTCATGATAAGGCTAATTGCTCAACAAAGCAAATGGCAGAATCGTCTAATAGCCATGAGCAAATCTTTCAACCAGTGACAAGTCCACCTAG